>NW_023606107.1:0-14559 GCF_013339745.2 Dermacentor silvarum
GCTGCAAATGCTGCGTCCCAGAATCACAGGACAAGACACCAATTACCGGCCTGTAGCAGGCTATCGTGACGTGGACGACGACCACATCACTTCGGCGCGGCGCTGAATGGTTGAGCAGCTTTGCGAGCACAGTCGCGGGACTGAAAAATCGAGCGGTGAGAGACTGGCCCAAAATGGTCTCTTTTCTAGAAAAGCGACCATTTGCGACTGGTCGCGCGACCACTGTCATTCGCCGGTGTGAATGAGCCTTAACGATTAATGATGTCTTCTCCGATCGGGCGGGTCGTCTCAATGACGCGTTTTCGAGGACTGGTCCATTCAGTGGCGCGATGAGAGACCGTTGCTCAAACGCTCACTGTACCTGTAACACTTACTGTATTTTACGGCGCTTACTTTACTTTTTCCTTTATTTCTTCACAAGAACACGCACACGCGAGGTGGGGGGGGGGGGGGAGAGTCCCATGTCTTGGATATACATGTATAGAGTCTGGTTTAAACTACCGATATTTATTATGGATCACGTCGCGTAGGCAACAGCAGGCCCCCCCACCCCCCCCCTCCGTCTGGCCAGTGAAACCCCCCCCCCCCCCCCCCGAAAAAAATTTCTGGCTACGCCCCTGAGCGGCAGGGCTCCTGGGATCCGGTCGAAAGCGTCTGAACGACTGCTGGATTTCGTGTCGACTGCACAACATTGCGACAGCTGGCAGACATCAGTTGCGCAGAAACTACTACAAATCGAGGCGTTAGCTGAGTTTGCGTAATTTTCATCAAGAATATAGCTATCCGCACAGTAAAAAAAAAAAAAAAAAAAAAAAAGATACTGTGCTGGGCGACCCAGCACGCCCGTGAGGCGGCGGTGAGGCAAGCCCTCGACGTCCCCTCATGGGAGGCTTAGGCCCGGCCATCTTAAAGTGTTGGTTCCACAATTAAAAGTTTATTCCTCCTCCTCCTATGTTGAAACCTAATTCTGTACCATATATTTCCCAAACATATTTGTTCTTCATCACAATTCATATAAAAAAAAATCAAAGCCCCTCTCTTAAAGAAAGATGGTTGAACGCGAAGCTTTCTCCCATGCAAACTGAATCAAAGTACAAAGTCAACGACCAGGCAACGAACCCAAGAAATGCTGAGCGGCCCGATGCGATGCATAAGGGATTTGATTCCTTGTTTAGGATTGCATTTTTTGAACGTTGAAGTTGAATGAAGGCACATTTCGTTAGGTTGCATAGCCTTTATTTTAGATCATGTACACGTTGATCAATTGCACACACTCGCACTTTCATGGACGACTCTACACTTGCTCAGCTAGTACTGCCTTGTGATCGCTCTGGTGGACAGTCAGAGGCTCTGCCGTTGCCGACACACGGGATCGGCCTTACGGGCGCGATCGCGCTCGCGCTTACGTTCGCGTACTGCAGCCTCTTCTTCTGCCGTGCGCTGCGCAGCACCCGCGGCCTGCGCATGGTGACGGCCGGGAATGCATTGTGTGACATGTGTAATGCAATGCAAATGTATACAGTTCGTCTGGGTAGCGTGGCATTGCAGTTCCCATTGTTCTTATCGGTACAACTGCGAATGTAAACTGCAGTGTTCTACGATACGTATGTCGTGCGCTGCTGTTCTGTCGTGTGCGCAAATGCGCAGATAATTTGTTGGCTTTCCTGCAGTGCGTTTTCGGCGCTCACGGGCGAATCACTGAGACACAGAAAGCTTCGCTTTAAAATACCGAAAAGAGCTCGAAATATGTGAAATTCGCTTTACCACGTCGCATTTAAGCAAGAGACTGAACTGTCTGTCTAATGGTGACACATTCGTACGTGGAAAGAGACGCCCAGGTGGAGACGCCCAGGTGGAGGCGCTGGCGTCACACGAAAGCAATATTATTTGCTTCACACATTGTTTACTGCTAAGCCTCCAGTGCACATTTAGATAAAAGACTTACTCTTTGCACCAAATGCTTCCAGGTATGCTGTTAATTCTCGAGTCGGCGACGCCTTCTTAAAGTTGCATTAAAAAACATCATCCAGGAAAGTAGTCGGAGGACGGTGTTTGCTTTAGACAACACACAGGCATAATACTTGCTGTTGTGGCTCCAATGACGATCACTGTGCCATTTACTTCGCCTGAGGATTCCTTAACCGAGGTGCTGGGGTAAACTATTAAAAATTTAGGCCCTTCTTTAAAGCGGAATAATGATGCCATGCAGTTTCGCCCGAAAGGCGAAGCATCAATTGCGATAGCAAATTAGCAGAGAGCTCTATTCGGACTAGGGATAGTGGGTTTTATCGGCTGCATAAAGTTGGACACATTCACTTACTAACTGAATTAACACTCGTGGTGTCAGCGCGCACAAGCACGCATGAATAGATAAGACTCGATGACCGCAGACAACCAATGTCCAAACGCTGGCAGCCAGCGCAGGCGCCGAAGCGAGCGAAGGTTCGTGCGGTCTATCGCTTCAACGGAAACTGAGCGGCCGAATGCACAGCGCGCATACAAAGGTCAGAGCCGTGTGGAGATTGCTTGCAAGATACGGCGCGGGCAACAACACCGGCAGCCCGTACCGGCGCAAACATAATAAAGAACCAAGCGCAAAGCGCAAAGTACATGAACGCATTTGTTGGCAGAGTAGAAGCCGCCTCCCCCCTCCCTTCCGCGCTTCCTTCCCGCTTTGCTCCTTTCGCGTGGGAGATAGCGTCGCCAGTTTCCCTTGCGCCCGGTTGCAAGATACGCATTTGGTGCCGCAGCAAAGCGTCGCCCCCCCCCCCTCCCTCACTCTCTGCCATACCACCACGGCGTTTCGCGCCACGGAAGTCGCGTTTGCTTTCCGCCGTGCGCTCGCTCTCCGTGATAGCGCGCGTCCCACGCGCGCTTTCACTCGCACAAGGCGCGCTGCGACGATTTTATCGCCCTTGGACTTTATATGGAACCTCACGGCGGCGACGACGGCAGGCATCTGCTTGAAGTGTCCATATAATTGCTATCGGAATAAAAAGGTGCGGCCTGCTGCGTGGCGCCGGAACGGCGTCTCGGGCCTAGTTCTTCTCACACCCGCTCTGGCGCCAGTGCTCTGGTACAGCCAGCCGTTCACGGAGAAGCGCTTCCACAGCCGCGTTCGTACGCGTGACAGTGACTCTGATCAGGCCGTAAATAACGCGTTTTATAGTTGCACATTACAGGTTGAATATTGAAGTCGTTATTATGAGTGCCGATTACACCACATACATGAAAAGTCTGCCCTAGGAGTGCCAATCTTTTGTAGACTGGGCCTCAATGCTCTCCATGAATTAAGGCTGCCCGCTCGACTCACCTGAAATGAAAATAAGTGCTCTATTATGAATAATCGGGAGGGGATTTACGTGTTTCTTCAAGACGAAGCAGTGAGTGATCGAGGCACTGAGGAGGGTGGCCAAATTAAGGGCCCTGACGCATTTTCTACTGAAATATAACTTTTCCTCTATGTGTCTGTTCTCTGCAATCTGACAAGTGCGGCAGGTTTGGCAGGTTAGTGAAGATGCATGACTTGAAATCAGTAGCGCGTAATGTTTGTACTTTATTCTTTGAGATTTGTCATCTCGCTCTTTTTTTCTTCTTTCCTCCCCTCCTTCCTATCTTTCATTTCTACGTTTGTCTCCTCCTTTCTAAAGAGTAGGCAGGCGTTGTGCCCTTCTGGTGGCAGGTGCCAGCCTTGCTCATCGCTTTCTGTTTCCTGCGTATATGTTTACAAATCAAATAATAATTATAATAATAAAGGAACGGTGGCAAAATAAGATGTATACGCAGAAATGACAAGCGCTTGTTCTATGCACGTTTCTTCCTTCTGCCTCCGTTTCCTTTTTTTTACACGCTGCTCATCTTTGTTGCTTTCATAAGTTAAAAGGCGCTCCCTCAAAGGTGCTCCCTCAAAGGCGCTCCCTTCAATTTTTTCAACTGTTCTCCTTGACGAGCAACTTTCTTTTTCAATCTGTTGACTGCTTTCTTTGACTCTTCCAAGACATGCGCAAGATCTAATGTTGTTTGGCAGGCCTGATCTACAGGAAAACTACGTTCTCTGCAAGATTCTGAGGCCGACCGTGGAACGAGTACTTCGATCTCGTCTTTCACAGGGTGCGAGGAACCTTTGATCTTGGGGCTTTCTCCTGAGCTTTCACAATCACCTACCCCAACTATTGCGTCATCAGCTGGATTCCTTCGCCGGCGTTTCCTGGGCTGCGCGTTCATTTTTTGCACGTACTGCGGATAACCGGGAAACACAGTCGGGGCCGCAGTCAGAAGCAAAAGCCTAATGTTCCTGTTCTTTTTATAGTCATTATCAGTAAAATGTAATGAACATAGCAGCGACCTGTTGCTTGGCTCCCACTTGCCTCCTTTCCGTGACGGCCCTTGGCGTGAAATATTCTTCAGCCAACCTACCCGACCCTGTAGATCGCAGGGGAATTCGTGGTACTTCACAGTAGTGTCTCTTCTCGCGTTCGAGTTGCGCAGCGGCACACAAGAGCTTCGCGGCATCACACCGCTAGAAAAAACCGTCTGCCACACACGCGCACAGCAAAGAACCGTACTCAAGCACAGGAAACATGAGGAAAGCTGCTCACACACACGATCACACAAAAAAAGCACTCGAGAGTGCGCACGAAAAAGCACACCGACACGCATAAATCCTGAGGCAACCACACTGTAGCACGAACCGGCGCCTGCCTTGCGTACCGGAGCAGTGGCGTCCTCACCAAAAAAACACCGCATATCCACGGGGTGAATGATGATGAGTGGGCGAAGCTCCGGAGGGAATCATCGGTAAACCGTGAATCTTCCGTGTAATTCGCCCAGTCTCGCCGCACTAAATCGAACGATTGACTTCCACCAATGACACGCGCCATATGTGACGTCATTCCTATTTTATAACAGCGCCCTTCATTATAATTGCACCATCTCCCGCTTAAGGGGACGCTAGCACAAACGCGTTAGAAACGTGCAGTACTCTAAGGGGAAGAGGCCACAGCGTCTTACGCAGCCGTTTACACATGCCGGAACGTGCACCGCGTTTGCCGACGCCATCAGCGTTTATGAATACGGGGGGGTAAGGCGGAGAGTCCACAGCGTCTTACACCAGCTTCTTGCACGGGCCGTAACGCGCTAGCACAAACGCGTTAGAAACGCGCAGTCTTTCGTTAATGTTGGGTATTTATTGCCATCGTGGTGCGTCTGTCTATGTGCGCTTCGTGGCGTAGTGGTTAGCGCCACGCGTTCAGAAGCGAGGGGTCCCTGGTTCGATTCCGCTACGGCCACAACTCTCGGAATTTTTTTTCTCATAAAAGTAGACGTGGCTACCTACTACGACGACTACTACTACTACTACAGAGGAGGGACAGACCCACACCCTAAGGAGCTTCGCCCCTAAAACAGCGGCCGCAACTGTCAACTCAGCCGAGACGCGCTCGCCCATTGACGGCGACGCGACGCAGCAGGCCGCACTTTTTTTTTTTTTTAACGTAGCGGCCGTTCTACTACATACGTAAAGAACAAGGCGGCACTGCATAAAAAGCCGCCAGATCCCACGCCCTGTGGGAACCGATCTATGCGAAGCAGTATGCGGGGAGCCTACCAAGTTAACGAAACTACCATGAGAGCACCAAGACGTAGGTGGCTTTTTCGTGACCTACATGACACGCATGTCATGGCATTCACGTCATGAGTCCTCAGGAGTCCCTTTAGCAACGCCTAGGAGACCTTAAAAGCCTTAGCCATGCTAATGACTATAACTTCGACCATTGACCTTTAGCCTTTTTCTGCACTTAGTACCACATCCGATCCCATTCCATCGGCTTTTGAGTGTTATTTTTTTTTCGCTGAGTAATTGTCATTTTTGCTGAGTCATGCTAATGACTGACCTAGAGACTCAACTGAGCCTCCTCGACCAGGCACGGCGCGTGGCGGTGGCCACTGGAGTCCTGGACTAAGGACGCACCCTCCGGCCCTCTTAACCCTATTTTCCTCAATAAAGTTATTTCTCTCTCTCTCACTAAGTACCCACGTCCGAACCTATTTTAGTAATTTTTAGTGTTAATATTTTTTCGCTGACTCTGTCATTTTTGCCGACAATTGCTCATTACTATGGCTTCTACCATCAACCTTCAGTGTTTCCTTCACTTAGTACCCACGTCCGAACCCATTTCAGTGGTTTTTGAATGTTAATCTTTTTTTGCGGAGTGATTGTCATGCATGCTCATGACTATGCATGCTCATGACTATGTCGTCTACCATCATCCTTTAGTGTTTTCTTCACTTAGTGCCCACGCCATAACCCATTTCACTAGTTCTGAGTGTTAATCTTTTTTTCACTAAGTAATTGTAATTTTTGCTGAGTCATGCTCATGACTGTTTCTTCTGCCGCCATCCTTTAGTGTTTCCTTCACTTGGTACCCACGTCCGAACCCATTTCAGTGGTTTTTGAATGTTAATCTTTTTTTGCGGAGTGATTGTCATGCATGCTCATGACTATGCATGCTCATGACTATGTCGTCTACCATCATCCTTTAGTGTTTTCTTCACTTAGTGCCCACGCCATAACCCATTTCAGTAGTTCTGAGTGTTAATCTTTTTTTCACTGAGTAGTTGTAATTTTTGCTGAGGCATGCTCATGACTATTTCTTCTACCGCCATCCTTTAGTGTTTCCTTCACTTGGTACCCACGTCCGAACCCATTTCAGTGGTTTTTGAGTGTTAATCTTTTTTTCGCTGAGTCATTGTCTGTTTTGCTGAGTCTTGCTCATGACTATGACTTCTAGCATCATCCTTTAGTGTTGCCCAAGGAGGTTTAAGTTTTTTTTAAACCTCCTTGGTGTTGCCTTCACTTAGTACGCACGTCCAAACCGATTTGAGGGGTTTTTGAGTGTTAATGTTTTTTCGCTTGGTCATTGTTATTTAAGGCGGCTGTTTGATAACCTACATGATGCGCATGTCATTGTCATGACCTATCATTTATGTTCGTCATACACTGTTACCATACTATGCCAATTTAAGTACCTACCACATTAACGAAAGGACCACGAGAGCACCAAGACCTAGGCAGCTGTTTCACGACCTACATGACACGCATGTCATGATATTATTGTCGTGAGCTATCATTTATGTTCGTCATACACTCTAGTCATAGTTTGTCAATTTTGGTAAATATCAAGTTAACGATACGACCATGAGAGCACCAAGACGTAGGCGGCTAGATAGATACTGTCAAAGTGGCAAATGTTCGCCAAGAAATGCATGGCATTTAAAAATGGCCTCATCAGGGAGCCCGCCCAGGACCCACTCCCCCAATCTAGTACACTCTAGTTGTAATCGAAGTACGGTTCCATCATCTTTACTTAATAAACCACTACTACTTTAAGTTTAGTTGACAAGGAAATTTATTTACCCGTAGGTACCCGTACAACTGTTGTATGAACGTAGAGTACAATATAACGTACCACACATGCAATACATCGAACTTGATATAAACAAAACAGATGAGCAAACAGAATCGTTAATTGCGTCTGCTGCACATTGACTTTGCCACACATCAAAATCACTTTAAGTAAAGTTTCACGCGCCTACGCCATAGAGAAAGGAATTCAACAAGAGGGGACACTCCCATAGGGCCCAGCGGCCGAATTGACTGCAGCGTGCCAAGCGGTCGGTGTCAATCACTTACATCACTTCCGGTTTCGGTTTTGGGCGCGCGTATTTTGAACGCAAGCTAGCACGCCGGCTGCGCCCCCCCCCTCTTTTTTTTGCGCTTCGTGCAGAATCGGTTTATTATTTAGTAAAAATTATTGCGAACGATCTCGTAAAGTCCCATCGAATCTGTGCCACGTGCAATTTCACAAAGTAGATGCAAGACCTTTTGTGCAATGAGGAAATATTTATTTTGCTCTATATAAAAGCTCGTTCCGCGCTTTTTGTGCGTTCATCCAACGTTGTGACACAAGCAGGTAAGGCAGTAGTTCCTGTATGAGGCTCCACTGGACGGCACCAGCTGAAAAAAAAAAGTAAATTACAAGCATGTTACATTTGCAAGCACGTAACAGCATGTTACAAGCATGAGTCACTTTGATATTTAGACATAGGAATACTACGTGTAGAGGCGAAACGTGCGAAAGCGGTGAATGGGCGGCATTACAAACTAAAGCAATTCGCTTTTACATACATGGCGTAGAAAATACCCGACTCATCCCAAACATATATGAAAACATCTGATTTCCAAGCGTTCCCCCATTTCCGGGCATTATTTCCTGCACTTTGGCAGCCCAAATACACGAGCGACTTCGCGTTTCCAAAACTTGGCCTCGGGCGACGCGACGGTACGCTACATACATAGAGACGGACGCAACAGGCACTCAAGACAAATGCGTGGGTGCAATGCCTTTTTTCAGTCCTTTAGAAGACGTAATTTTCGAATTACAAGTTTCTGATATGTCCGTCGTTCGCGCGTTCTGCCGGCGCCAGGAGCACACCCCATGTTATCACTCTTGGCAATCGGCCATCGCGTTTTCAACAGGCGTGAGTACCGAAAGAAGGTATATGTTGTTGCGGAGCCACAAAAAACGTCACAGACTTGTCCCTCTAAGATTCATTACACGCCAAACTATATCACCACGGCCGAGCTGCTTATGGCTAACTGCGTCACAGCGCGCTGTGCGGCCAGCGTGCCTCAAAAGTACCCCAGAAAGTAACGAAATTACTTTTCAGTAATGTCTGGGATCAGAAAAAGCGGCACAAACTTCTAGCAAGATGCACTAGACTACACACCACGGCTGAGTTCTCGCTAACTGCGACACGGTGCCCTGTGCGGCCAGTGTGGCTCAAAAACCGAAATAATTACAACAGTCCCATAGGAAGCGTCGGAAACATGTCTCAGCACGATTCATTAACTCAAATTAACTGCGCCAGGATGGCCGAGCTGTTTTTCGCTAACTGCGTCTTAATTCTCGGTACCGTGCCGTAAGCCTAATTGCGTCGTAGACTGTGAAACAAGATTTCTCACCTTGCCGTTGTCCAATAGTGCAGTGGTGTCTTGTCCCAGTGCAGAAGGAACGCAAGAATATGCCGAGAGCCCAATAAACCAGGTTACATTTAAAAAAGAAAAAAAGGAGACAGACGGGTCGCCGCGCGCGAGCGCTCAAACGCGCGCGCAGCCTTCCTCGCTGGCTTCGGGGGAGTGTCTGGCGGATGACGCATGTACTGGCGCGTCATTGACCTGTGGCTAGGTAAGGCAAGGAAAATAAGTCGCAAAGCTTAATTAAGTTCATTTATACGCAAAACGTTTTAGTTTTCGCGGCAAAGAATGAAAAAAATAAATCAATGCCTGTTAACTTAGGTTCACTTTCTTTTTTTTCGATGCTCGCGGCAGCTAACGTTCGGTGTCAGAAGTATAGCGTGACGTATGGTGACGTGTTTCCTGTTCCCAGTTTTTGCCGAGTGTCCCCTCTTGTTCAATTTCTTTCTCTATGCCTGCTCAATGAATGTTAGAGTCATATACTCCCACAGACAGCGCTATGTACTTGCCATCTTCCACATCCTGCCTAGCTTTCCTAAAAGTGCTTAATCATTTTTCCTTCAGCTATCGCCATGATCTTCAGCCAACTTAGTGCGCAAAAGCCTGTAATCAACAACTTCCGATGCTGCGCATGTCTTTTATTCTACTGTCTTGAAGACAAGCTCTGCACTGATAGAAAGTGACATAATGTGCTTCAATTACGCACCGCAGTTCGGCAAGAGGTGGCAAAAAGAAGAAGAGCGTCGTTTGACGCTAGAGAGCACGGTACCAAGCTAAACGTCGCTACGTAGACATTGTATATGAACAGTTAAAAACACGTTTTCCCGTTGATTATTCCTGCGACACAAGAATTGTTACAGAAACCACTGAATGTGATTGTCAATTAAAGTAACAATGACCCAGTATCAATAAATCAGCTCGCGTCGTAGCGGTGCTTGACGCTGGTTGCACAAACTATCGTCAACGTGATTTGGTTTCGCGCAACATGACGCAACATTGCGCAACATGATTTGGCTTTGCGCAACAGTGTTAACACGGCACGACAGCGTGACGACGACGACCATGTGACCAAGACGGCTCGACAACAACGAAATCGACGGCGACGATGACATGACAACGGCTGCGCGCCTGCGTCTTTCTCTCATTTTTTTTTTCTAGAGGCTGAAATGCCCATATCTTACGAGCTGTTTCCGGATTGGAATGGGCGCCATTGCAACTTGTGGATTGTTCATAAAGCAAATGTGATCAATTAATATTTTAACGCGAGAGCGTTAAGGGCCCCGTGTCGCGGAAAATCCGGTGTCGGTGCCGGCGTCCCGTTAACTAAACTTACCGTATATATTTAGGTATATGTATATGGCATGCGGTGTGTATGCGGGTTATATTGCCACACCATCCTAGAACTAAAGTTGCCCATACATTGTCTTACTTTGTTGACAAAGTTATTCCTCGGAATTTTGAGAATGTCAGCCCACAAACAAATGCCATGAAACAAAACACCGACAGCGCATGCCTTTTATGTTAAACCTTCTCTGACTCAAATATTAAAGGTGCGAAACAATAACGGAAACATGAGAATGATGTAATTTTTTTGGCGCGGCTGTGCACAAACTTCGGTATCGTCCCACGCAAGAGGCCGCGTTTCTTTCATAAAACTCGCCTTTGTGCATAGCTGCAGTTGCCGGGAAGTTTGAGAAGCATCTAGGGATCTTTGAATGCTATCGCGTTCCACTCTCAAAGATAAAGCTTATGGTCCTCCAAATTTTTCATTGAATTTGCGAACGCCATTTAATAATTTTTCGACATGCGTGTTCAGGATTAGGGAAGAAATTGGGTTCAGCGTGGTTGGGGCCGTCGATCACCACCCAAGGTAGAACGCAATCCAAAGTAACTGTTAAATCGGTTCTCAAAGTCGGACTAGCCCGGTGGCGTTGTAAAATTACATCATATAACTTATCTAATCCTAAACTTATCTTATCACAAACTAATTACAGCCATAACTTATCTAACAACGCATACAGCGACGTTTCTTCTAATTTTAAAGAAATAGGACATTGGAGGAACAGAAGCGCAGACACATGCACATCTGAAAATTTTCTTCAGCTGTCCCCCCCCCCCCCCCCCCCCCCCTTGCCCGCTAATCACCATGTCGTGACAATTGTGGTAAATGTGCTCTCCTGCACCCCGAACGAAAATGGAGAACCATGTTTTTCAGGAATATGTCTGTATACGCCTTTTATTAAAAACAGCTCGATCATTACAGTTCTATATTCTCCGGTGCTTTGAGTTGTAATTGGTTCAGACAGATGACACTATATTGTCACGTAGTAGTGACGCTGAAGTAAACAGTAGTAAAACTGTGTATGACGAAACTGGTTGTTTATTGGGCGAACCTGTGCCCACAAAAGCAAGCTACACTCGAAGCACAACGAAAGCGGCGAACACAGTCGGCGGTCGTCGAAATCTGATCAGCGGCGAAACGCGTCGGCTTTTATACCTGAGTCATCGAAGGTTCCAGATTAATCCCTGATGCCCGCGGGTCTTCCAGAAAGTTCTAGACAATTCGCGTCGGTCACACAATCAGATCACATAAGCGTCGGTGAAAACAAGCAACGGAAAGAAGCACCGATAACGTTCTAGAAACTTCCGATACAGGCGCGTCCTGCGCCGAGCGATAACGTTTAACATTTGTTAGCCGGTGGAAAGCGGCCACCGGTGAAAGATAAACATGTATACGTGTCAATATATTCATTAGTAGTGATTTATTCCTTGAGGTTTTCGTGCGGTTATGTTTGTATTGCAGACTAAGACATCCTGAAACATAATTGTGCTGGCAGAGCTTAGTGCAAAGAACATACAGAAGCTTAAAAAAAATAAAAAAATTCAACAGTAACAATTTCGTTTCATGCTGGAAAGTAGAAAAAAATGTGGAACGCTTCACGATTTTGCGTGTCATCCTTGCGCAGGGGCCATGCTAATCTTCTCTGTATCGTTCCAATTTTAGTATATGTACTTTGGAAGTACAGTCAACCACAAAAGTTTGCGGACCACGCGAGCGCGTGGCCAAGAGCCTCTTCGCGACACTTCCGCTACGTCACCAGCGATCGACAGCAGCGCTACGTTGAAGACGCATCCCTCCTTAAATCTATGGCCTGTCTATTTTCGCACTGTGCGCAAATATTTTCTACCTATCTCTTTCAACGTGACGCGCTCTTTGTTAGCCAGGGCTACTTGCTTATATTTTGAGAGCAGAATATCAGTACAAGTAATCAGTCAGCGTATTCTTCGGCTGTTATCAGTTCTATTTTCGCGTAGCCACGCTGTTATTTCTTTTCGTGAGTGCGTGAGTGAGCGGTGAGGCAGCCATGGGACACAGATGCTTAGTCAGTAGACAGAATTTTTCCGTTCCTCCCCCATCGCTAAGTGACAGTAGCGGCCGGGATTTGATCGCCTGCGCCCAGGTTTTGCTGCGCAAAGCCCGAACCACCGCGCTGCTATAGTGATTACATTTAGAAAAATAAGAAATAATCGGGTGCGATGACTCTTTTTATAACCCTTTGCGACACGGCGTCCTCGTTTGGGGACTCGAACTTCGGAGGCGCGTCCCACGCCACGTGTTTCTTCAAATGACCTAAAACTCAGTGTGCACATTCGTGTCCGCTTCCTGATGGGACAACTAGCGGTCAGTTAACTTCATTTTTCCTGCGTATTGCTGCAGATGATCACTTTGCTGGAGACACTACCATGTTAGACAATCGTTCGACGTGCCGCGTTCCAAGACCAACGTCAAGAGTATTTTTTTTCTACGAATACAACCGAAAAAGCAAGTGTGCATGCGTTTCGGGCCTAATAGTTTATTCTTTTTATGCAAGCATTGAAGCTGACGGATTTCAGAATAATTAGATAATGAGTTATACGCAATTAATTTTTTTACTGAAACTCGCACAAAACAGCACATTGCTTCGTCTTCTTTCTTGGAATGTAATAGTGAGCGTCTTGAAATGATGCCATGCGCATTTGACGCATTTGCAGACAGTGCATCATAGTTCGTGTCTGAAGGGGATGAATTTATTCACAAGACATTTACAGAAGTGTCATGAAACATAGGTCTCTCAATGATCTAGTAGGAAGTGAAACGTCCGCCGTTTTCTAGCACCTTATTGATGCGTGTGGGTATCGACTCGTACAAAGATTCAGTAATCTCCGGTCGACCGCGCAGGCTTTCCCATTCTTGTGCGATCGCTTGCCACAGCGTATCGGCCGTGCGGCCGCGGTTGGCTCGTGTGGACAGCCGTTTCTTCAACATGCCCCAGACATTTTCTATGGGATTCAAGTCGGCGCCACATGGAGGCCACTCAAGCTGGCAAACAGCATGTTCTTCTAGCAATGACTGGACGATACGTGCTTTATGGATCGGGCTGCGGTCGTGTTGAAAAAATAGCAGCCGTCGCTGAAGGGACCGTCCAGCGCATACGGAACGAGGTGTCTAGTGATGACGTCGCAGTACCGTGACGCAGTGAAGGGCCCTTCCAGACGCACAAGGGGACCAAGGCCATCTTTGCTGATTGCTCCCCACACGCTCACGGAACACCGTCCACTGCATAGAACACTCTGTGTGTAATTAGGCAGATATCTGCAAGAAATAGCATGCAATTGGGTTCTAGCGGCGCGTCTAAAAATGTTGCGATTCCTCTTGCGTATGAACTTTATAATGCTGTTATAGAGTTGCAATAGAAAACGTGCAAACATCATTAGATAGTACTGAAAGACCCACTGGCAGCTTTTAATTAGCTTCAGAGTAAGTAGTACTATGAAACAATCGTTAATGTTTTCAACATAATACCACTACAGAAAAATCTCGTAATGTCCAAAGCTCATTTTACGTGAAACATGTTGTGATGCAGAATTAGCTTTGTGAATTAACTGCCAATACACTGTAAACACACCTGCAGTTTAGTGGACGCCAAACCCGCTTCCGTTGGTCCCAGCGCGTGGAAAAAGTTGACTCGTCGCTAAAGATGACATCGCCCCATTTCTCTGTTGTCCAATCTTTCATTGCTGTAGCGAACATGAGTCGTTCTTGTAGCTGGCTGTCTGAGAGGCAGGGCTTCTGTGCTGCTACGAAAGACTGCAGGCCAAGCTCACTCAACCTTCTTCTTACAGTCTCAGACGATACCGTGAGCGAGAGCGCTTCTCGGATATCCTCTGCACTTTGAAAAGGATCAGCCACGATGGCGGCCGTAATCAGGCGGTCCTCTTCCTCAGTCGTGGCCCTTGGACGCCCACTGCGCTCCATATCTGTGAATCTGTCATCGTCGCGGAAAGCTTGAATAATCCTATTCACGGCAGTCCGGCTCCTGTTGGTTCGGCGGCAGATTTCGCGCGGAGATATTCCCTCTATAAATAAACGCACAATGTGCCTTCTTTCGTCAAGTGGAACACGCAGCGGCATCTTTCCAAATAGGCAATCACCACGTGGCCTGAAGCAAGTCTACTACGTTTTCAGCGACTGGGATGCGCCTAAA
>NW_023606108.1:0-40001 GCF_013339745.2 Dermacentor silvarum
ACAACTGTTGTGGTATTCTTGTTGTCTATTGTATAATTTTCTTTCTAATAAGACATCACGTGATAGTTTGTTCATTTCGTAGAGATAGATATTCTAATGATCTGATCTGGGAAGTGGGAATTTTTGCTTGTAAACAATCTTTTCCGTTTCATTACTAATACATGGCACATGTTCGTAGCCAAACACAAAGAAGCAATGCAAGGAAGAAAAAAAAAAGAAAAGGCCACACCAGCAAAGAACACCACTTCACACATTTATCTTCATTCTAGCAGTGCCACTTTGGTATCAATGATGACAATGGAGGCTGGCTGGTACATCTTCCTTTGCGATTTTTTTTTCTGCTGAATGCTTCCATAATTCCGTGTGCTACTTGGCCGTGATGCACGCTGAAGCGTATACACCATCTCCTGCTACATTAGTGCACTGTCAAATGCGAGTACATTGCTTCCCTAATAACTCATTGGTGTTCATTGCGGCACTTGTTAAAATACCTTCTGGTCTACCCAATGCAGATACATCTGCAGGAGAGAGGAAGTTAACTGACAAAGTCACATGCGCATGTAAAAAGAATGGTGGCCTGCCTCGTTTGGCACTGTTTTCGTGCTTGCTAAGAACGATATTTGTTCTTGATAAGAACATCAAATCCCTTCGGTACTTTGCCACGACTATCTTAAAATAAATAGAGAGGCCATGAATGTAGAACACCATTGCCTTCTTTTCACGCATGGAAACGATAGTGTTGGGATGAGTACTGGTACATACCACTTTCAAATGTTTACCAGAATCTCCAAACTTGTACTTATTAGCTACTCTAGATATCTGGGTTTCCTAGGTTTCGTGATTTGCGCCACGGCACTGAATTCCATCAGATGGACATGAGATCTTGTCAAGGTTGCTGCTATTCATGGCTTGGTAATTTCACTTTTCACTTGTTTAGTGTGTGCTGAGCAGTACTTGAGGAGTTCCTTCGACGCATTTATTCTTCCGAGTCATAGAGTTTATCGTTTGTGGTCATAGAGTTCGTGCAAGTCTTCTTATTTACAGGTGAAAGTTTGGAGATGCTGTTAAAGTAGAAGTTGAAGTAAAAAGGTAGAAAATCTTACATGTAAGATTCAGTCCAACACAATGTTATTAGGAAGACAGCGGTGCATTATGCTCATGGCTTCTCCTATTTTTTGAAGAATGTCGTGCACAATACCAGGAATTAGGGACATTTCGTACAGTTTCCTTTTTGCGCCACCACGTGGCGTATCGACCTTAAAGAATTCGAAATTCCCGCTATGACGTATGCTATGACGCCCAACTAAAGAAAGCGCAATAAAAAGAAACACACCCTGAAGCTGTCACTTCACCTCGGTGCTTGGAAACGAGCGCACTTGTGTATCAGCGTTATCTCGAAGACGGCCAGCTACTTGCTCTATACTGACAATGAATCGACGGTTTTGCTAGACACCTGGCCAGAAAGCTCGTCCACATTCTGGAGAGATGTCTGGCCGAGATAAAGGCTCCCGCGAAGCTTCCGTTTAATATATATTTTTTTTCCTTGAGCAGACTTTTTATTTGTGTACCACTGTGGCCACGGCCTTGCATATACGTCAGGGTCCTGTTTCATGGGTTTCCTATAGAACTGGCGTGATCCATTGTTTAAGAGAAAGCTTTAGCTCGGCCTATCTTCGATGCCGGATTCTCAAATACACGTAAAATGGAGGAATGTTTTATGAGAAAACCGCTGAACCGATGTGAATGAAATGTGTTGCATTAAGAGGGAAAGTTAAAGTGCAGAGACTGCAGCAAATAGAATTTTCGTTTATGTAGTGTAATGTTTTCAAAGAATCGCAGGATGCTCGTAAATTTGAAAAAAAAAATAGAAGCATGAAGTTTCCAAATCCGCAACTCAGCCATTAAAAACAAATATGGCATTTCTATAAACTGCACCCGTTGGAGCATCAAAAGCGAACAATTTTTTTTGCTATACCTTAAAACTTACGTGAATTTGTTGTAATGTTTGGAAGGGTTTTGCAAATGCAACATTCACAACATAGGGGTATATTTCAGGATGGTGTATGATATATGATTGCTATCCGCTTTGGATGTATTATTAGGTGCAGTTGACAGAATTCCGATATAATGTTTAGCTACTGAGGTACATAGCTCTATAAGTCAAGTTTTCTTTTTGGAAATTTGGCATTCTTTAAAATTTTACTTAAAAAAGTAGACAGCCTATAATAAAATATCCCTTTCTGCAATCACTACATTTTAATTTTTTTTTCTAAATCCAACATAACTCATCAGATTTGGTGCATCGGTTGCTCTGAGAAACTATTGCCGATTTCTAATGTATTTCGATAGGAACCCCCAAGGTCAACGTTCCCCCTAAGTTCGAGCTTGAATAATATACTTGTTGGTAAGATACGATTGTAAACGTGTGATCGTGGCCTAATGAGCTAGAGCACCGGCGTACTGAGCTCAACGGCCGAGGGTATGTTTGTAAAGCGTCTTGGAAAGGAATAGGAGAAAAGAAAGGGAGATGGCTGGTATGTTATTCAGAAGCGTGTCTGGTTGTCTAAAAATTACTAAATGCTTTGGTCGTCATACCACTTCAGGTTCCATCAGCATAATTTCTATTTCATTCCGCTAGTGTTGTGCAATTATTGTCAATCAATCGAGATTAGAACACCGGCCTCATGGCATTGTATTCCGTCGCAATTATTTATCGCCATCACTTCAGCATCATCTCATCGTCGTCATGCCGTCGTCCTCATATGCCTTCGTCGTTCTAACGACATCATTCCTTCTTCGTAATTCCATCGTCGTCACTGCATGCACCGTCGGCCTGCGGTTCTTGTTCTACCATCGTGAGGTAACATTGGCGAGTGATGATCATAACAAAGCGGGTCAGTCAGGGGGACAGTGCATGGCCGCATATAGCCGAATCACTTGAAACATCAGAGGAAACACTACGGATTCTAAATAAAGGTGTCTTAGCTAACACGGTGTGTCGCTTCTAGCTCGCTAGATTGTGTGAATGATCGCATTAACTTCGATAGTCATCTTAACATGGGTTCTGCAGGAATTCTTTCGTCTTCGCGACACTAACGAACTCCTGTCCACATTGTTCCCAGCCTATTAACACCTCAAATTCCTAGAGGTGATCGTGCTCAGGCAAGTGACGGATGACCCGAAGTGTGATGGAGGTAGCGGTATGATTTCGACAGTGGCGCCGCCTATCGACACGGGGAAACACATTTGGATGGGTGGGAATAGCGGCGAAAGGTACACTTCAAGAGTTCCTAGACCTCACAGATTCGAATCAACCTGACAAAGAGTTAGAAATATATATGCAATACAGTCGCGCTAAAGAAATGGAAAACTATTAGATTGGTGTGTGATTCGCTGCAAAAACATTCATTAGACTGTTTCAAGTATCCGAGCTATCCTTCACGGGAATCAATGAGAGGAGTTTGGATAGAGCTCGTTACATTTTTCAAAAGCGGAAGACGTGCCTAGAGGCAGAGTCGGCTGCAATATTTTGTTGCTGCACAAAATATCTAGATTTTCGGCGCGATCATTTTAAAGGAAAAACAAAAATTAAATAAGTTTTCAAGAATTACTTAGAGTACCCCGAGAAAATTGTAGCAAATAAATTCTGAAAAGTTTATTTGCAACTTTTTTTGTATCTTAAGGCACAGGGCAACTTCCTACTCGTTTCCATTAATTTTCTTCGTTATATTTTCAAGCGAGTTGAATATTCTGCCGTAGGTTAATTCACAATTAGCCCAACTAATTAAACTGATACTTTCAAGTGTATATTGTTCTTAGACAAATGCTTTAAGTCTACGCGGATGCTGCAAAATTTCTCAACATTGGGGAGGGGAATATGAAAAACAAAATAGAAATGCAGAGCATTTTATTGCCCCAGTAATTTTTTTATTTTAAATGCTATTTGCACTCGTTAAGTGGCTCGACCCTCGTGTTCGCAGCCTTGTATATGTTTTTGTAGCACTAGGTGCGTTGTCTGCGAATTTACGTGAATAAGCAAGCAGATCGTACTTTAATCTGGGCGGAGAACAAAAACAAGGAAAGCCTACGTTGTAGATGCACTGTACTGAAACACAGTTAGACAGAGTCTAAATTTGCATATATTTCTTAACAAGGAAGCCTAAATTGTCGATTAAAAAATTGACATAATTATAATGAAACCGAATAAAGCATTAAAAATGGCATGTTCCGTGTGAAAATATGATGAGCGTTAGCCTTGTGGCTCCACAATTTCTGTTTAATGAAAAAAAAAGCTTCTAGTGGCCGTGTATTATCGTATTCCTGAAAGCTAGTAACCAGCGTATCTAAATTTACATTCGCGCCAAAATTATTGGCTCGAGTTCCATCACTGTATACGAATGACTATATGAGATTCAAAAGTGAGATTAAATAACCGTCGTGTTAAACATGCAGGACTACGAGGAAAAGGCGTCCACCCTCCTTAACAGCCAAGACTACGAAAAATTAAAAAAGGACCCCACCACAAGGACCCAATCAGTACTGAAAAAGACGCTGGTCGAAATTTTCCGAAACCACCCAAGCTCTCGAAATCTTTATCTAAAATTAATGTGCAGGAACGGGCCCGCACCAGCCTTTTACGGCTTGCCTAAACTCCATAAACCCGGAATCCCCTTACAGCCAACAGTAGACTTTTCATGCTCCCCACTTCGATCACTATCCACATACTTGCACCAGATTATATCACCACTCAGCGGAAGGACAGCATCCCACGTGCGCAACCCCGAAAACTTCATCAAGCTCATATCAAATGTACGCCTCGAAGATGATGAATGCCTGGTCTCTTTTGATGTGATCTCTTTGTTCACCAGAGTACCCATTCAGTTAGCTATATCCGCAACAAGGGATGCCCTGGAACGCGACGACAAACTCGACGAGAGAACCCCCTTGAGTGTAGACGAGATCTGCCGCCTTCTCGAGCTATGCCTATCAAATACCTACTTCACGTTCCGAGGCAGCTACTACAAGCAGGTGAAAGGAACTCCCATGGGGGCCTCAATTTCCGTCACCATGGCTAACCTAACTATGGAAAATATCGAAGACAGAGCTCTGAGTACTTTTTCCCCGAAGCCAAAAGTTTTCCTCAGGTACATGGATGATTGCTTCTGTATCGTGAAGGAGTCGCAAGTCGAAAACCTGCAGAGCCATTTAAATTCCATAGACCCGGATATACAGTTCACGTCGGAGCGCGAACAAAACGGATCGCTACCATTCCTAGATGTACAAGTTACACGAACCAAAGGCAATCTAAAATTCTCAGTCTACCGAAAACCAACCCACACAGGCCGCTACCTACACTTCGCATCCAACCATCCGGCAAACCACAAGGCATCGGTCGTAAATTCTTTATTGAAAAGAGACGAAACTCATTGCACATTGGAATCAGATCAAAAGAAAGAAAGGAGAACGGTTCTCAACGAACTCAAAAGGAACGGCTATACAACGGAATTCATTCGAAAAACAACCCGACAACAAAAAAGAAAAAACAAACTACGATACCTACAACCGTTGACTCCCCCTCTACCGCAGAAACGAGTGTCCATCCCATACGTCAAAGGTACCAGCGAAGCTCTCAGCCGAATATTGAAAAAAGTAGGCATCAAAGTCGCGCATAAACCGATGAACACTTTGAATATCCTCATTCCTAAACCAAAACACCGTCTACCAAAAGAAAAAGCTCAAGGCATCGTCTATAAAATCAGCTGTGCCGACTGTCCTGCGTCGTACATCGGGGAAACCAAAAATCTAAAAGAAAGAATCAGACAACATGAAAACGACGTCAGAACATTCAACCGAATACGCAGCGCCGTCGCCGTACATTCCGAAGACGCCGACCACAAGATTTCTTTCCAAGAAACCCAAATCCTTCAAACAGAGACAAACTGTCGAAAAAGGCTACTACTCGAGTCTTGGCACATTCAGAACACGGCGGGCAATATAAACCGCGTGAAGGGCATTCTTCCTTCTTTGTATGTTCATGGCCTTGCAGACGTGAAGGGAAGAAAGGACCCCCCCGCTCTAGGTCAGCAACACCAAAACAACTCGTCCCCCCCCCCCTGTCCCTCGTCAACGCATTCCCGCGACTAAAGGACGCCCAGCATCGGTCAACCCAGCCGACCAGCGACGCCGAAGCCCCCCCCCCCCCCCCACCCCACCCCATCACCTATTTTGTCTGTCTAGAACAGGTGCCCTGCCAAGTGTGTCCGCACCTTACGCTCTCTCCCCTTCCTCTCCTTTGTTACGACGGACCTTTTCAAAGCGGCACACCGCCACCTCCCAAGAATACCCCCTGAACAAGGAGCCGAATTGGTTCCGGAACGTCGGGCTAGTAAATTTACTTATTTGGTTGGAGTCAATCTCTAAGTCTTAATTAATTTTCCCAACCAGACAGGTAATTCTGTCGAAATATTTAGCTACGGGCAGCGGCGTGTACGGTAGTGTTCACCTATGCCTTCACAATATTATGTTGCCACAGTCTTTAAAGCACGAGCATGGTGATCAGCCGATGTGCTTTTCTACAACTTCATCCCTAAATGTAAGCCGGGGTTCTGCCACCCCCGGTGGTTGTTAGTCTGATCCCTCCCTATTTCCTTAACTGTCGATTGTATTGTTTGTTTTCATACCAAATATTCACATAATAATCTGTGCGTGTTCGGCTAGTAATGAAATGTTTATTTCTCTCGCAGTTAAATTATCACGTAACCAGCAAGAAGGGATGCAGGGCAAAAACCTGCTTTGATGCAGCTTGAAGACCGCCCGGTGGCCGTTGATCACATGACAGTAGCTTCACAATAATCGAGATCTCGAGCTCGCTTCGTATAGGCAAAAAGCCTAATGGGTCGAACAGAACCGGGCCGGCCAAAGTATGGTACTTCGGGCTCGGGTCAGGCCCGGACTTGAAAAACCGGCCCGTGCAGTGCTCTACTTCAGATAGTCTGATCAGCAGATTCCCATACCGTCACGTAGTAGTGACGCTGAAGTGAACAGTCGTAGAACTGTGCATAACGAAACTGATTCTTTATTGGGCGAACATGTGCCCACAAAAGCAAGCTACACTTGAAGCAGAACGAAAGCGGCGAATACAGTCGGCGATCGTCGAAATCTGATCAGCGGCGAAACGCGTCGGTTTTTATACACGAGTCATTGAAGGGCCCCAGAATAATCCCTGGTACCCGCATGTCTTCCAGAAAGTTCTAGATACTTCGCGTCGCTCATACAATCAGATTACATGAGCGTCGGTGACAAGAGACAACGGATAGAAGCATCGATAACGTTCGAGAAACTTCCGATACATGCAGGCGCGTCCTGTGCCTAGCGATAACGTTTAACATTTGTTAGCCGGTGAAAAGCGGTCACCGGTGAAAGCTAAACATGTATACGTGTCAATACCCTCCTCTTAAAAAGCATCGTCCCGATGTTACAAACAAGAAAGCGAAAACAAAACCACGCGTACAGAGAGAGAGAGAAAAGGAAACAACAAACAAAAACAAAGTAACAAAGTACGAAAGTTCTTTAGCGGGCGTAGAAAGGCTTAAGACGCACCCCGTGGATAACTTCAGGTCGTGCCCGACGCCGCTGTGATTGCGAAATACCGTCTGGCACGACCTCAGTCCGGTGCGCCAACACGTCGGATTATCTTGTATAGTCCGAAATAGCGACGTAACAGTTTCTCGTTAAGTCCTCGTCGGCGTATCGGAGTCCAGACCCAAACAAGGTCGCCGGGCTGGTACGCGACGTAGCGTCGTCGAAGATTGTAGTGTCGGCTGTCGGTCCTCTGCTGGTTCTTGATGCACAGGCGCGCGAGCTGTCGACCTTCTTCAGCATGCTGCAAATAACTGGCAACGTGGAGATTTTCTTCGTCGGTGACGTCCGGTAGCATGGCATCAAGCGTCGTTGCCGGGTTCCTTCCATAGACCAGGTTGAACGGCGCCACGTGGTTCGTTTCTTGCACGGCCGTGTTGTATGCGAAGGTCACGTGCGGAAGGATGGCATCCCACGTCTTGTGTTCGACGTCGACGCACATTGCCAGCATGTCGGCGATGGTCTTATTTAGGCGCTCGGTGAGGCCATTCGTCTGCGGGTGGTAGGCGGTGGTCCGGCGATGACTTGTGTGGCTGTATCGCAGGATGGCTTGAGTTAGTTCTGCCGTAAAGGCCGTACCTCTGTCGGTGATGAGGACTTCTGCGGCACTGTGACGCAGGAAGGTGTTCTCAACGAAGAATCGGGCTATCTCGGCGGCGCTGCCTTTGGGCAAGGCTTTTGTTTTGGCGTAGCGCGTGAGGTAGTCCGTAGCTACGACGATCCATTTATTCCCGGACGTCGACGTCGGAAAAGGCCCCAGTAAGTCCATCCCGATCAGCTGGAACGATCGGCGAGGTAGCTCGATCGGCTGTAGAAGTCCGGCTGGCCTTGACGGCGGTGTTTTGCCTCGCTGACAGTCTGGACATGTCCTTACGTAATGGGCGACGTCGGCAGAGAGGCGAGGCCAGTTGTATTGTTCTTGTATCCTCGCGAGCCTGCGGGAAAAACTGAGGTGTCCAGCCGTTGGGTCGTCATAGAGAGCTTGCAGAATCTCTGGACGCAATGCTGAGGGTACCACGAGGAGGTAGTTGGTTCGAAGAGGCGAGAAGTTCGTCTTTAAGAGAATGTCGTTTTGCAAGAAAAACGACGCCAATCCTCGCCTGATCACCTTGGGCACAATGACGGTCTTGCCTTCCAGGTAGTCTACAAGGCTCCTTAGTTCCGGGTCAGCTCACTGTTGTTCGGTCCCAAGAAAGTGTCGTCATCCTGGTCGTCCTGTGGCGGCGGTTCGACGGGGGCGCGAGGCAAGTAGACAAGAACTGATGGGTCCCGACAAAGTGTCGTCATCCTGGTCGTCCTGTTGCGGTGGCTCGACGGGGGCATGAGACAAGCAGTCGGCGTTAGAGTGCTTTCGCCCTGACTTGTAAACGACGGTGATGTCGAATGCTTGAAGTCTCAGACTCCATCGTGCGAGGCGACCTCAAGGATCCTTCAAGTCAGCTAGCCAACACAAGGCGTGGTGGTCGCTCACAACTTTGAAGGGCCTGCCTTAGAGGTAAGGGCGAAACTTTGAAGTAGCCCAGATGATGGCGAGGCACTCCTTTTCGGTTGTGGAATAATTTGTTTCCGCCTTCGAGAGCGACCAGCTAGCGTAACTTACAACCCTTTCTAGTCCATCAGTCGTCTCCACAAGAACGGCGCTGAGTCCTATACACTGGTTGCATCGGTGTGCACTTCGTTATCGGCGTTTTCGTAGAAATGTGCAAGTATTGGTGGCGATTGCAGGCGTCGCTTCAGTTCTTCAAATGCTTCGACTGGCGGCGTCTCCCACTTGAACTCCACGTCGACCTTCGTGAGGTACGTCAGTGGCTCAGCAATCCGTGAAAAATCCTTAACGAAGCGCCTGTAATAGGCGCGCAGTCCAAGGAATCTACGGACCGCCTTCTTGTCGGTGGGCGGAGGAAAGTCAGCGATGGCCGCAGTTTTCTGTGGGTCAGGGCACACTCCAGACTTGTTGATGACGTAGCCCAAAAACAAGAGCTCCTCGTATGCAAAGCGGCACTTTTCTGGCTTTAACGTGAGTCCGGAGGTCTTGATTACTTGAAGAACTGTTTGAAGACGCCGGAGGTGTTCCTCGAAGCTTGAGGAAAACACAACGACGTCGTCCAAATTGACGAGGCAAGTCTGCCACTTCAAGCCTGCCAGTACATTATCCATGATGCGTTGGAAAGTCGCAGGTGCCGAGCAAAGACCAAACGGCATGACCTTGAACTCGAACAGTCCGTCTGGTGTTAAAAAGGCAGTCTTCTCCCGGTCCCTCTGGTCGACTTCGACTTGCCAGTAGCCGGTTTTGAGGTCCATTGACGAAAAACTTTGCGTTGTAGAGTCGATCCAAGGCGTCGTCAATACGTGGGAGAGGGTATGCGTCCTTCTTCGTGATTTTATTGAGGTGACGATAATCGACGCAGAAACTTAGCGTTAAATCCTTTTTTACTAACACCACGGGGGACGCCCACGGACTCTTGGACGGCTAGATGATGTCGTCCCGTAACATTTCGTCGACTTGTTGCCTTATGGCCTCGCGTTCGTGCGCCGAAACTCGGTACGGGCTCTGACGGAGTGGGCGGATATATTCGTCGGTTATGATGCGCTGCTTAGCGACAGGGGGTTTGTCGAACTTTTGACGACGACGAGAAGCAGTCCTTGTATTGCAGGAGCATAGCTTTTAGCTGTTCTTTCTTATGATTGGGAAGGTTCTGATTGACGTCGAAAGTTGGTTCAGGTACTACAGTCGTCGTTGCAGGTGTACTAGAATCAGTGAAGGCGAAAGCACTGCTGGCTTGTACTATTTCGTCGATGTAGGCGACCATGGTGCCTTTGTTAATGTGCTTGTATTCGTGGCTGAAGTTCGTGAGCATCACTCTTGCTTTCCCTTCACGTAGCTCAGCTATGCCTCTAGCAACGCAAATTTCACGGTCGTGCAGTAAGTGATGGTCGCCCTCGATGACGCCCTCCATGTCTGCAGGCACTTCGGTACCGACGGAAATCCTTACGCTGGAGCGAGGCGGAACGGTGACTTGTTCTTCTAGCACATTCAAGGCATGGTAACTGATGTTTGTATCCGGTGGTATCGCATTGTGCGTTGAAAGCGTTATCGACTTGGACCTTAAGTCGATGACGGCACCGTGTTGGTTTAGAAAGTCCATGCCTAGGAGAACATCCCTGGAGCCGTGCTGCGGGATTAAGAAGCTCGCCGGATAAGTGCGGTTGTTTACCGTGACTCGCGCTGTGCAGATTTCAGCCGGCGTTATTAGGTGTCCTCCCGCTGTCCGGATATCGGGTCCTTGCCAGACCGTTTTCACCTTCTTCAACGTCGCGGCGAACTCGCCACTACAGACGGAATAGTCTGCTCCAGTGTCGACCAGAGCGGTGACATTATGACCATCGAATCGCACGTCTAGATCGGTAGACCATCGTCTGGCGTTATGGTTAAGTCGTGGCGTCGGATCACGGCTGCGTCGGCTTTCTCCACTGCTGCTACGTCGCGTTGGTAGGTCTACTTTCGGCGGCGAAGTGTTTTCAAGGCTCTTGCCAGGCGCTATGCTGATACCTCATCATGATGATTCGCGAATCTAGTTCGTCAGCGGTGGAGTATCTTCAGCATTGCGTCGTACAGCAACCGCACCTCCATCGGTTGCTGCCTTTAGTTTCCCGGGTAAGGGCTGGGAGATCGGCCCCGGGTTGGGCCGGCATACAGCCGGCGATGCGGCGAGATGTAGCGGCCAGGTGACGGCGAGCCTGAGGGTCGTCGTGGTTGCCACTGGGCTCTGCATGACGAGGTAGTCGGCGATGTCACGTGGCCGCTCGCCAAGCTGTGGACGTGGCACGTTGACGGCGAACCCTTGCAGGCCCACAAAAGCAAGCTACACTCGAAGCACAACGAAAGCGGCGAACACAGACGGCGAACGGCGAAATCTGATCAGCGGCGAAACGCGTCGGGTTTTATACATGAGTCATCGAAGGTGGCAGAATAATCCTTGGTACCCGCGTGTCTTCCCAAAAGTTATAGATAATTCGCATCGCTCATACAATCAGATTACATGAGCGTCGGTGACAAGAGACAACGGATAGAAGCATCGATAACGTTCGAGAGACTTCCGATACATGCAGGCGCGTGCTGTGCCTAGCGATTACGTTTAACGATTGTTAAAATTAAATTATGGGGTTTTACGTGCCAAAACCAGTTCTGATTATGAGGCACGCCGTAGTGGGGGACTCCGGAAATTTGGACCACCTGGGGTTCTTTAACGTGCACCTAAATCTAAGTACACGGGTGTTTTCGCATTTCGCCCCCATCGAAATGCGGCCGCCGTGGCCGGGATTCGATCCCGCGACCTCGTGCTCAGCAGCCCAACACCATAGCCACTGAGCAACCACGGCGGGTTGTTTAACGATTGTTAGCCGGTGAAAAGCGGTAACCGGTGAAAGATAAACATGTATACGTGTCAATATGATTATGGAAGATTGAGTAAAGCAGTTTAAGACGTAACCTGCTTCCCTGTTCAAGCAAAAGGATCCAGTCGTTATTTTTTCCTCTTACACTTAGAAAGCGGTTGTATATCCCCAGGTCGAACAGTGTCGCGACGCATTGGACTTTTTCTAGAGCATTATTATGCAAAAAAAATTTATTGTTGGGCTTTACGTGGCAAAACTACGATCTGATTATGAGGCACGCTGAGGTGGGGAACTCCGGATTAATTTAGTCCACGTGGGTTTCTTTAACGTTCACCCAATGCTGCATTGATATATGCACATCAGAAACCGCATTCAACACAGGGCATGCCTACACCAACATTGGTAAAACTTGTTTTTTACGCTACTCTTTTACGTTAATACTTCTGTGTTTTAAACTTTGTTGCAAGAAGTGAAGGGCGTTCCCTGCATTTCTAACTACGGTATTAACATGTTATGACCAAGAGCCATCCTCTATCTGACAGCATAAGACCTAAATATTTCACTGGTGAATTATTTTTTTATTTTAACTGGCCACTTACCAAATACATATATCTGATTGTGTAATATTTTTGTAGTGAAGCTAATGTCTACATAATTATTTATGATTAGGGCCATGCTATTAGTGACACACCATTTTTATACACGCTTCAAGTCGGCCGCCAATAAAAACAATGACTCATTAGATGCCCTTGCACACAGTACACAATCATCCACAAAAATTGTATCCCGGTTCAATAATATCACACATATTGCTAATAAAAAACCTTGCACTCGGCCGCGCACTGCTTGAAACAGCGAAGCTGTGTGATCGTAGCCCAGCATTTTCCGGAAGTGCGCGAGAACTTTTCATCTTATTACTCATGTAGACGGCAATTTCTTTTCGCGCGTCTCGGACTTGCGGCCGACACTGCACGTTGCACAGCGCAGCTTGCAACACCGACACCGCGTTCCAGGAGACCCGCTCCATGAATGCGTCGCTCTCTCTCTCTCTCGCTCTCATAGCACGCAAAACCTCTTCACCTCGCAGAGCACGAGCGTACAAACGCGCCAGCTGTGGAGGAATACGACGACGCTCGAACGCAATCATTTGGTTAGCATAAATGCATGTTCTGGCAGCGTGGCTCTATAGCCTAGTGGTTCCGACGCTCGCTTTGGGACCGGAGGTACGCGGCCTCAAAACCCACCTTTGCAAGAAAGTTTATTAATTTCTTTTTTTTTGTAGTTTTTTGATACGCACCACAAATTACGGCTGGCCTAAACAGCTTCGCTGTTAAAAAAAAGAAATTCGGCAGAGACATTTCAAACTGCTTACGTGTGGCTATGCGAAAGCGATATATTCCCTTTGGTGCAGTTCCAGGCGTTCCAGGAACTAGTTCCTTTTGGGAGGAACGGAGGAATGCCACCATTCCTTTAACGCTCGGTGGAACTGTAACGGTAACTCGTTATTTTTACAAAGGGACGGCAGAGGGAACGGCGTTCCTTCTGTAAACGTTCCACGGCACTAAACAGGCGCACCGACGCACGCACGTATGCAGCACATCATGCAAGGCGCAAAGAACTACCGATTGTCTGCCACGTGACTATAATGCATTTTTTTCGCGAGTTCTGCATTATATTTTTTTAATGACTAGGCTTCAAGATTGCCACGTGACGCTCCCTTCTGTAGTTTCTTTCCGCCATGGCGGCCTGTCGGACACTAACATCGAGATTTAACTCTTGCCGAGTTCAAACAAGGGTCTTTACTAAATTAAGAACATCTATTCTGGACATTTCTTTTTCCGCTCATACTGCAATATTTGATCAGCATTCATTAAGCGCCTAAGTATTGTTCCTTTCGATGCGGTTTCTTGTGCAAACATTCAATTATATCCTCCTGAGACCCCTTGTACAATACATTGCACATTGCCTTCCACTTTTTTTTTCGAAATTCACTCGGAAGTGATTACGCAAAATATTCACTCTGGGTGTGAAGAACGGTGCATGTGTAACTACTGTAAAGAAGTGGTTTACTCATATTCTTGTCATCCGCTTTCGAGAAATTTGACAATAAATTGGTCTAGACCTCTGTGTCGTCCCACATGGCCGAAAGACTTCGAGGAGTATGTCGAAGTCACCGAGATTTCGTGAAAATACCGGACGCGGCAGCAATATGGCAATGTACTACACGTAGTTCCATCTTCATCTGAGCGTTCAAACACTGAAATGCAGTTTTTACCACAGCTTACATGAGGAGATGATGGAGATAGTCATTTTTTTCACGTACATGGAGGCGGAGCTTTTGGCATCTTTCCGTGGTATTATAGCGCCCACCGACGCCGCAACGCGGGACCCTTTGGTCGGCGCTCTCAGCCGGTGCCTTAGCGCCGGCTGTCAAAGAAGTGAAAAATTAAGAAGCACAGCGCGTGCTCGAGGCGCAAGCTCGGCACGCCCAGTGTCGTTCTAGAAGCTAGCCACGCTGGTCGTCGCAGCCGCCGCTCGGCTCACCACCTTCGCAATTTTGAGTAGGGACGACGGCACGGCTCGTGGCCGCTGTCACGTCATCCTACAGTGGTGCTACACTATTGAAACTTTAACAATTGTTTTTCAAGTTCATGACATAACAGTAGGGAATAAAAACTACCGTGAAAAGCGATTATGTCCCGTTGTTGTGTCCGGGTCTCAGGAGGCTATTGGTTCATGCGAGTAACTTTCTATTTGCAGATCTGAAGCGCAGTATCCTGACTGCGCATTTGAAGACCGAAGTGGAAAGCTCCGTATGTGTTGCACTTGTAATAGACGAGCACCAAAGTGGCAGTTAAACATGTCTGGAGTATGTCCGGTGCTGCTTGAAAAAAATTCGTCTAGGAGCGTTGCTTTGGATTCTTTTTATCTCCATGCAGATAATGTGCCGCCGGCAATCTTCAAATTCTTATAATATACTTAGTTTGATGTGAGATTTAAATTGCACACTTTATTTCGTCGCAAGATTATCCGACACCACATTTTAATTTTAAAAAATCAAAGGTAACGTTAATGTAACGACACGTTACAATGTTAGAAATGTAACTGGAACGCGTTCCATTCGCCTTAAAGTATCTTGTAACGGGAACTCGTTCTAAGATTGGGAAGGAACGAGGAACGAGCTTTTGTTCCTGTTTTAGAGGAACGTGTACAACACTGCTTTGGTGAAATGTTTTTTCTGCACGTTCCGCATCCGTGCAAGTTCACCCCTGCTTTCTAACGGCGCTTCGGCGAGGCCAAATGTAAACGCGCTAAACGTCTGAACGCACTCGCTTGCCCACGAGTTCGTAACTCGAAGGAGCGCTCCGCGGCGTTCAATTGGACATAAATACAAGGGGTCAGGCAAGGAGACACCCGATAGGCGAAGCACCAATGGCGATAGCAACTTAGTAGAGAGCTATTCGGAGTAAGGATAGTAGTTTTATCAGCTGTATAAACTTGGAGATGCAGCAGCACACGCAACGCGCAGAACTGTTGTCGACGCCGTCGCCGTTTTGCCCGCGTGCGCACCGAACGCGCGCGGCGTTGGTGACTGTTGCCAGGGCCTCTGGGGGCGGCTCGGAGGTTTTCGACGAGATCAGAACGGGAAACTCGTCGAGCAGCGTCGGAAGTCTTTACCAGCTTCTCGCCTCACAACGTTTTTATATAAATACACATTTGGTGCCACAGCTAAAGGGTCTAGTTTGCAGCGGAGAAGTGGAGAGGGTATGGAGCTTGGCCTTCTTTTTAGGCCGCGCGGCAGCACAGGCTGTCGCGTGGAGGGCATCTTGCTCCTTAAATCGCTCGTCAATTTGGCGAGCAAATTCGTCTAGACGGCTAGTGAGGTTGGAGAATTGTTGGGTGAAGGCTTGGATGGCCGTCTGCACCACGGCCTGAATTTTGGCCTCCACGAGTTGTTCGAATTGTGGGGATAGGGCCGGGGTTGCCGCGGCCGATGTTGGTGTGGCCGAGGAGGTAGTGGGAGTTGCAGCCCTCTTCTTGGCCGGCTGTTCGCGAGTAGGAGGAGAAGGTAGTAGGGGAGGGAGTTTATGAGCGGCCGAGATCATTGTCGCCGGGGTAGGGGTGAGGACCTGCAGGAAGGCATGCAGCTGCGACTGAAGGCGTTGGTTGGTGTTGTGGAGGGAGGCGAGCTGTGCGCGGACATGCAACATTTTCTAGAGGGGGTTGGCGGAGTTCTGGCAGACTATGTCTGCCCAGCTCACCTCACTGGTGTGGCGGCCGGGTTCCTGAGCAGGTGGTTTTTGGGGGACTGGAACTGGGGGTTGCCTGAGTCCGGTCCAGGAGTGGGATCAGGCCATAGGCTTGGTACGGTTGGAGGGCTGTTTCAGGTGATGGCTACGGTTTCAGGCTGTTTCAGATGTAGCACCTATATAGTACAGAGGAGTAGTAGAGGTGCTTGGGCACCCAGTCTTGTTCGAAAAGTCTTGTTCGAGGTAGTGGTGTCGGCGTTGTGGGTCGGGAGTGTTGATGAGGACGACGTGTTGGAGGGTGTTGATGATTACGGTGTCTGGCTTGGCTTCTTGGTGTCCGAGGCGGGCTTCTTGCAGAATCCCATCGCGAAGCGCAACGCCGTTCACGGTCCGAAGGTTGAGGCCGCCACGGGGACGGAGGATGATTTTATGATCGTTGATGGGTAGCTTGGGGTGGCGTAGGGCAGAGAGTTGGGGCGGCCGGGGCCGGCTCCTCGCCAGAGCTTGAGGCGTAGATGGCTGCATACATTTCTCGGCAGCGACGGAATTCGGAGTAGCGGTGGAGCGGGAGTTGCGAGTCGAGCTAGGATGAGTTGGCTAAGATGAGTTTATCCGGTCGTAGGGGACAAAGTCGGGTCCCCTCCGCGCCCCGCAGGTCCGGTTTCGATTCCCGCCCAGATCAAAATTTACCTATTTTTCTTTTCAAAGGGATTAGTTTACTTTGTTTACATGAACCTGCCTACTAAATTTCTCATCAATTCGAGCATTTTTTACGCGTTTTTACTCTTTGCCATCGGCCATTTTTGGGAGCGTCATTCGGTCACGCCGCCGACTACAACTACGGGTTTTCGCGTAATGGGGCATATAATGCTTTCGCATTAAAAAAGTGGAAATGAATCGGCCCCAACATAGAGCCTTGCGGCACACCAGACGTAGCAGCAACATCATCTGTGCAACTCCCATTCAAAACAACTCTTCGACTTATACCTGTGTCACACGGGTACATTTGGAAGGCCTTCAAGTCGACGGCCTTCGAAACGCCACAACTCTATCGACTCGAAGGAGTTGTCGCACTGCTACACGGCACTTTTGAAAGGCCGTTGAGTGGTTCAGGCGTTTCTCGCAAAATTGTGTGGCACTGCAGATCTTTATTTTCGTTTTCATCTAACCAAAAGTTAAAAAACATTAAAACCACTTAAAAACGCAATAATTTATTTTATGTTGCGAAATGGTGGCGATATGACGGAATCCGGCAACGCATGGAGTAGAGGGAGAGTGTACTAGACAACATGGAGGAAGGAATTAACACAAGCACGTCAATGTTGTTGAGAGTATGTGCACTTCGCACATATGAAGTGGCGAAAATAGTTTATTGAAGAATTAATAACACTCATGTATAGTATTTTTAGAGCATTTTGGTTGCATTTGTTCTTTCTAACCGTGAGTAAGAGCACACTTTGAACGAGACAGCATGTTCGCGCTGTTTCCGCTTCCGTTGCTCAAAGGCCATCCAGATTTCAATAGAGTTGTAGGGTGCTCCGTTGACTCGATAGACTATTGACTCGGCGGCCTTCGAAACCGCACGTGTAGCAGCTCGAACTTGACCTTCGAGTCAACTGATTATCGGTTGGAAGGCCTTCCAAACGCCCGTGTGACGCGGGTATTACTTACTTAACAACACGGAGTTACAGCCTGTATATTCATAAAAGTATTCACGTGTTCATAGTACCGCTAATCTTACCTGGTCAACCTATTACCGCTAATCTTACCTGGCATATCGACATTAGAAACACTGCGGAGCGAACGTAGGGTTATTTTCTCCTGTACACTTATAATGCCACCATCCTCTCTCATGTTACTATAGAAAACACTAATAGGAACAAAATTTGAGTATACATCCAGTGTGTGAAATTCCATTGTATTTATTACGTCATTAGAACTCAAATTTACTCCACTCGTTTTATATGTTCAACTTATGATCGAATAGCTACTCTAACCCCAAATAAAGCTAAAGTTGAATTTGTAACCCGTAAACTGATACAGTCGAACCCGGATATATCGAATCTGAAGGGGATCACAAGCAGTTCGTTATATAGGTAATTCGGTATATAAAATAATAGGCCCTCAGGTAAGCGGTGGCTTACCGGTTAGTGCATCTGAGAGCCGCTAACTTACTGCACGCAACATGGGGGAAAAAATCAAGCACACTTTATTTACCCGCAAAAAAAAAATGCTGGTTCACTTTCAACTTCATTGAAAAGTCCAAGCTGATTCTTTCTTTACACTTGTAGCGGCCATCGCTTGCGGAAAATAAACTCGTGAATAGGCACTCAACCCACACTACGACGCCTCCAAAATCGGATAGAAGGAATGTTGACGTCCGAGGAAGCATGAGGGCTAGCTGAACAGCCTGACGGGGCTCAACTGACTGCACTATCTCTTCTCCACCTCCAGGTGCCAGAATACCTCAAAGTGTACATAGGAGTCCACTATGAGGTCTTCTGCGTGGCGCCGCGTTCGATATATCGAATGTGCTGGTGAACGAGCGTTCTTTATACGCGTGCACCAGCCCGATACATTTGCATGGAATTTTCGAGGGGATTTTACAGCTGTTCGATATACAGAATAATTCGTTATAAGTTGGCTTGATATATCCGCGTACAACTGTATCTCCGTCACCATATATGTGGCATCGTATTGATCAGCTGTACAAAATACGTATCAGATTTAGTCACATTAACTTCCTTCAGCTCTTTCTGGCCTCACACAGTCCATGAATGGTATCGCCTCCCCAAAGAAATCATAAAGAGTACAAATAAACGCAAGTTTCATGCAACATCAACTACCGTACGTTGTGTAATCTGAATTTGTTATTACTTACTATGTTCCTTTTAAATTCTTTGTAAGGTCAGGTAATATGGTATAATTGTAAAGCTGCCTTCGTAGTGCACACTGAACTTTTTTCCACGTACCACCAGATAAAATTATATGATTAGAAACTTACTTTTTAATCATTGCATTATTTGTTTAGCCTGCTCAACCCACTTCCTTCCGTAATGCCTTCAAGTGCTGACGGTGCAAATAAATAAATTATTAAACAGTAAAAAATATTTCTTGGATGAGAGGTGGTCACCTCCGGCAATGTTTCATCATCATCATCAGACTATATTTATGTCCATGGCAGGAAGAAGGCCTCGCCCAGCGATCTCCAATGACCTCTATCCGGCGATGTATAAAATATGCGCATTATTTAAAGCTACATAGGTTAACACTACGTAGCTAAACTCAGTTATTTTTCTGAAATAACTAGTCAGTTGTTCCTCTTAGCCGCTTATTTTGTCTGTGCATGAAAGGCTCTCGTTTTATTTGCTCAAATGACAACCTAACTAACAAGATTTTGAAACTTATATCGCTTTGGTAAATAAGTTGCTATGTGTTTTTGGACTCATGCGCTAAAATAAAAAAAAAACGTACATTGCTTTATAAATGCAGTGAATGAAATTGCTGCGAAAAGACAAAGCCGTGTAATACATTTGAGCTTTTCATTACATGCCTATAGCCAGGAAGTTTATGCAACCAAGTGATTGTGTATTATTACATTCTCAAATTCCTACGGCGTTTCCCCTATTTGGAGAAGCCAGTTTAACTGTTAAATGATTCACAATTCGCCTTTGTGATGTATCGACCATATATTTGATAGATAGAAATGTGCATGACCAATAGGAACATATGTTGGAGGCAAAAATTCTTAGCAAATTTTGCAAAATAATCTGTGTTCACCAACTGCACAGCATATTTCTACCCTGGAACAGATAGGAAATTGAAATGAATCACATGCATAAAAGTTTGCAGTGCGAGTATTATGAAATACAGCTTCAGTTTTATTTCTTTCAATTTATGATATATGATAGTTGATGTGATGACTTGAATTTCCTGTTTTATGTTCAGGCTACTGACACTGCACAAACTATATTTTTTGTCATAACACGGAATACAGGCCCAGAGTGCGGCTCATAAACACATCGGGATAATGAGGTGTAATTTGTGGATACATTTCTCGCTATGGATAATATAGGAGCCCTTTTCTCGCAAATATGTCTTGGTTGAGAGCGCATGTGCTGAAAGTAGACTGATTGCCCACGCTTTCCGTGCAGCTACCGAAGCGACTGTGACAGCCTTTCGCCGTTTAAAGGTTTAAGCCTTTCGATGCCAAGCGCCTGAAATATACACAAACAACGCGCTTGTCCAGAACCAGAAAGGTCGCAAGCATCATGCGAAGGGAGGGATTACCCTTGTACGGGTTAGTTGCATCCTTGAGCAAAAAAGAAAAACCGGGGAGTGACAAGTCATTTTTAACGACGGGCTGTCGCTCTTATCGTTATCACAAATGACGACTTGCGGCAACGTACTGCGCATTGTCGGGAAGCTGTTATGGTTCATTCTTTACAAAGGGTATTTATTTTTTTCCGAGACGTAACTTACGTCATCGGGGCAGATTTTAAAACACAAAGGTCTTCGGTCAGGCAGTGGTACCTAGGTGACATGAACGCCCGAGAAAAATGGACTTGTACAGTCACTTTCTTTTGGAAGCGCTGATAACGTTGTAATTTTAACCACAATAGCACTTCGTACATGGTATTTTTCCTAACAGCTTAACAGAAGGCTAATCAGTCCTCATATTAATAAACTTATAACTGTTTACCAGAGACACTCTCAGATGACTTCAATATATTTACAATAAAGGGCTCTGTAATTTCCACCATGGCTTTACGTAGGTACGTTGGCGCACTTCATGTAATAATCCCAGTCAGCCTACTCACATATAGCCCACTACTAATCACATCTACAATGGCCTCGGCTACATCCCAAGCAGCAATTTCCTACCTATTTTGATTACTTAAGACTCGGTAGGCTTAAGACAGGCCAAAATTCGAATAGGAATGCGTAGTATGGAATTAGTATGGAACCTACAGTGATCTAGAACGTATGCATTACACTCGAGTCTGTCCAGAATTAGACAGTAACATTCATTTACTCTGACTATTCATCTGTCATCAGTGTTAATAAACTAAACGCAAAAATATTATGGGGTTTTACGTGCCAAAACCAGTTCTGATTATGAGGCACGCCGTAGTGGGGGACTCAGGAAATTTGGACCACCTGGGGTTCTTTAACGTGCACCTAAATCTAAGTACACGGGTGTTTTCGCATTTCGCCCCCATCGAAATGCGGCCGCCGTGGCCGGGATTCGATCCCGCGACCTCGTGCTCAGCAGCCCAACACCATAGCCACTGAGCAACCACGGCGAATAAACTAAACGCATGCTGTGCCGATCTTTCCCCCCACCTCACCCCAAATTCAGCTGGGCGCAGGCTACCACCCTGTGTCTGCTACAAACAAATACGTACGCTTCACCCGCCCGCCTCCACCTTATATTCCCTGAAGTTTACAGTGCCCCTAAACTGCCGGTGCTGTCGCACTCACCCGGCTATGCTTCCGCATGTGCTGTGGGAGTGCCCAGCACAGTACACACACATTAACACCACGACGCCCTCGTCGAGGTTGCGTGAGGCTCTGCGGAGCTCTGCCCTCGACGACCAAACCTGGGCGACCCAGCACGCCCGTGAGGCGGCGGCGAGGCAAGCCCTCGACGTCCCCTCATGGGAGGCTTAGACCGGGCCATCATAAAGTGCTGGCTCTACAATAAATGTTTATTCCTCCTTCTGAGCTTCTATCGCTAGGTTTGCGTCGTGAAGTCGCCTGAGCTTGCACAAGTTCTACAATTCTACGCTCCAATATCCCATCACCAAGAGCTCGGCGCTTGTCATCAAGAATTTCTACGCCTTAGTCACACATCGTAGTATTCGGATTTACAGCGTATACTGGTCTAGAGTAACCAAAACAAAAGTTTTGCATAGTTTTACTGGCTGCGGGGTAGCTGAGTTAAAAATGAACTTATTCGCAGAACCTCGGCCGCGTAAACTTTTGGCGGCGACTGTGCGATTGAACACCTGCATTTTCTTTATTCTGCACACAATTTCTTTTAATGAATGGCCTTCCAGCCAACGTCATGCAGTGCTTACACCTGGTTCATTTTCAGGACAGCAGACTCAGACATGACTTATTAAGTAGAAGAACTGAACTATTATGTAGCACGTCATTATTATCACCAATCAGGTGTAATAAATATGTAAACAAATAAAGGATAATAACATTGCCTATGAAATTTTACTAAAATCTCAGGACTACTTCAAAACTTCGCCTGTTCTTCTTGTGTACGTCCCTATACTTTCTAGCAAACTGAAAGGGAGAAATTCAAGGGTGAAATTGACATCTCTTGTGGCACCATGGCAGAAAAGGGAAGGTGTAGCTTAGTGGGCCCATATGAAATGATCAGCTGCGATTGTGCTACTCACGCACAAGGAACGACACTTTTGTATTTTATTTTACAGGCAGTAAAGTGATAAATGGTGTCCGTGGACGCTGGAGTGATCATGACAATACCACCGTACCGATATGGGTGATAAACGATTCTAATAAGGGAACGTTTCTGCAAACCTCACGGTCCTTTCTCATGTTTCTTCAATTGTCCAAACACGTTAAATTTAGCGTAGGAGAAAATTCGTACAGAATTACTGAAGAATTGTACCAGTAATTATATCATGGTGCTGCGATCTGATTCAGCAATAGAGTTAGTTAAGAACAGAACAGCAGAATGCCATAGTAACCTTGGTGACTCTAGCCGAAAAAAATGTCTAACTCAAAAATGCATAACTCAAAAAGGGTGTGGTCTGTGATTGGAATAGTTCTCTATTTTTACACGACAAACTACATTAACACGCCCCGGTGTCTTTTCGCATTATTTCCAATACTCCTCTGCGTACGTCGTGGTAAAAGGATATGAAGACCTTTAGTATTTCGGGAATTTCGTGAAGGTATATGGGAATGGTTCAAATGATAAGACACGTGCGCTGCATATTGAGGATAGAATGTTTATGTTTCGAGGTATTGGTTTGTACTAAGCAAAAAAGCTTGTGAAATAATTCGGACAGCCTTCATTTGCACCGAAGATCCGGTACGCAAAAATTCTGCTTTGATATAATGCAAATATACTCAGTCAAATAGCTTCTGTATTCCTTTGTAAGAATAGAACGTCTGGGGCTGCAGCCAAGTTTTCTACTTCTGCGTCTTTTAATTGCACACACGGGAAGGTATTTATTTTTGTGGTACGTTTCAGGCTGAACAAAAGTCGCACAAACACCCCTTTCCATGACATAGCTGAATAGGCAAAAATATTTCTTAGTAATGTCTTCACAAATGTTTCCCATAAGAAAGAAATCAACTTTGAAAACACAAAGTTGGGTTTATTGTCTAAAATACATTACACCTAAGGTGCAAAAGAAGTTTGGAAGCACGTTCGCATGTTCACGAAACCAGCCAGCTATTTTTTAGGAAGACGTTGGTACAGTAGAAAGAAACGAAACAAGAACCGTAACTAAATGACCTGCGTTTCGGAATATGCCATCTGGCGGGAAACCGCCAAACTAAGCAGCGACAAAGTGATAAAAGAAATAGCGGCGCCGCTGGCTTCGAACCTGCGAACTGCCAATCGTGGTATCAGCGATCCTAATCGGTGGTCGCGCAGAACGCTCGGCTATCGGTTTGAGTGCTGCCGGAGGCAAAAACTAGATTTATATATGTACCACAATGAATTCTGCGAGCTTGTTATGAAAACTGCGATTTTGGAACGACTTTTTTGCCATTTCAAGAGTTCTGCTGCAACTAGCTCAAAGCCGAGTCATTGAAGTTAATAAATCCCCAATAATACGTCGATCGATGCAATAGGCTCATCGCAAATTGCTTTTTACTGGCCAAAAAAGCCTCCGAAATTTAGCCTTTTCCATAGACTCCCATACTTCGAACTTCGCCCGCAATTTGGAACGGGTTTTCTGTCGTAAGTAATGGTACCGCTTGCATGAGATGTCGGGCTAAGCTCCTAGAGCCTATTTCCACGGTAATATTTTGAAAGGTGGCTTCTATGATTAGTTATTTGGGAAAAACGACGCTCTCCCATAGAAAATGCGCATGTTTTCAGAGGCGGCCGCTAGAGGCGCTGTTCGGCGATGTCCCAGATTCCTGGTATTGTATCTTTGTGTAGCCTGGTTCAATGCTTTCTGGCAAAATGCTCAATTCGAAGGTGAGTATTAGGTGTTTCGTGGGAACGTCTTTGTTGTCCCGCCTCATAACAATGCGCTGCACATTCGTGACGTTCTGCTCCTTCCATCCTCTTAACAATTCGGTTTCAGATAGTTCGATTAGGTCTGCTTCGGATACTACCCCCCCCCGTACTGTGTTCATGGAACGATGCGGTGAAACAGTAACTGGAACATCACCAAAAGTAACAAGCTTGCTGAGTCTGTTGTATTGGTCTTTATCACGTAGCTCAAGCAGAAGGTCTGCGCTTGGCATTTTGGTGACCTTGTAGCCAGGACCTAGTGTGTTGGTTAAGCTTTTCGCAACTACAAATGGGGATATGGTTCTTGCCATTTTTTTCTGTTCTTTCGCTATGCAGTACTTGAAACCGTGGGAAAATGTCTTTTGGTCGGGTAAACAAGTTCAAAAACTCATCAGTGCGTCCTTTCTTCTGAGGGAGACGATCAAGAAGTCGTAGAAAAGCGGGTGTTCCCATAGGAGTATTTTGTACTTCGGCAGCAATGGCAGCCACCCACCGCGGAGTCCAACAAGGGGACGCTGCAGCACTTAACGTGTAAGGCTACAGGCGCCAGCCGTACATTGCCGCTATAACCTTATATATAAACCCAAGAGAGGGCACCTACGCAAGGTTAACCCGAGCCGCCTATGAAAACGTACAAGTAACAGAAGAGAAGAGGAGACAGGACAGTAAAGAAAAGAGATAGGAAAGAAAAAAGGGCAGAGAAGGGGATAGGAAAAGGCGACCAGCCGGTTTCCCCTGCGTGGGTCAGCCCAGGGGGGCCGTCTACGTGAAGCAGAGGCCAAAGAGGTGTGTTGCCTCTGCTGAGGGGCCGTAATGGTCCAGACACCCGGCTTCGGCTCAACCCCCCGGATCCCCTTTTCCCCGGACACGGCTAAGCCACGCAGCGTGACACGCGGCAGGCTCCAACCCTGATGTGCTCGGGTACGTGGTGTCGCAACACACCAAACGCCTGCTCACGCAGACGCCCCTGCGGGGCGGGTCAATACAGAGGCGTGTTTCTTGAGCCTATGGTGTGATAGGGACAACTGTATAAGATATGGCCCACTCTTTTATTTACTCATTGAATCTTGGCAGCTTTCGACTTTCTCATATGCTCATCATGAAAGCTGTTCATGTGCTTTATTTTAGGGAAGACAGAGTTGTAACACTGCATGCCTACATGCTGAATACATATATATATATATATATATATATATATATATATTGTGAGATGACGCCCGGGACGAAGGCAGAGCTCTTATATTGACACACAGCGCGAGAGAGCCCGCGAACACCAACCCGACAAAATGGTGATGATTATGAGGATGGGTATATACACATGAAGACGATGATGAACTGCACAGTTAGCGCTCACACTAACTTCCCCCCCTCACGAAAGCGGCCAGTAAGGCAGCGAGTCAGAAACGGTCGGAACGCCGAAGATACGGCTTCAGGCGAGAGACGTGAACAATTTCAGTGCTGCGGCAACGGCGGTCAGTAACCGAGGTAACAGGAGCTGCGCGATAGTTCACGGCAGATGTTCTTTCAAGCACGGTATATGGGCCGCGATACCTGTGAAGAAATTTTTCACAGAGCCCTCGCACTCGAACAGGTGTCCACAGGAGCACTTCGTCGCCTGGGCGGAACGAAATGACACGACGGGTCGCATCACAACGGACTTTCCTCTTATCCTGAATGGTCGCGGTGTGGGCGCGCGAAATTTCGCGGCAGTGGGCGACGCGGGCGGCGAACTCCTCTGGTAGAGATGTGGATAGAACAGAAGGCCTAGAAAGAAAGGTGGTGTCCAAAACAAAAGACGGTGCACGGCCGTACACGAGGAAAAAGGGGCTGTAGTTTGTTGTGCGTTGAACGAAAGTATTATATGCAAACGTGACGAAAGGAAGTATAGTGTCCCAGTTTGTGTGGTCAGGTTTCACATACATGGCGATCATGTCGGACAGAGTTCGATGGATACGCTCGGTAAGACCATTTGTCTGGGGATGGTACGCAGAGCTGGTCTTATGAATGGTGTTTGAGGCTTGCAGGACTTCAGCAAGGACATGGGAAATGAATGTCTTGCCACGGTCACTTAGAAGAACACGAGGCGCACCGTGGCGCAAGATAATGGCTTGCAGGACAAACTCGGCGACCTCAGAGGCCGCACCAGAAGGAAGAGCTGCCGTCTCAGCATAGCGGGTGAGATGGTCCACGGCGGTGACAATCCAGCGGTGACCCGCGGGTGCAAGCGGAAGGGGTCCGTATAACTCGATGCCCACGAATTCAAAGGGAACGGACGGGCACGGCAATGGTTGTAAAGGGCCGGCGGGAAGAGAGGTCGAACGTTTTCGATGTTGGCAGGACGCACACGAACTGACGTACTTGGCAACACTAGTAGACAGGCCAGGCCAGAAACAGCGAGTCTTAATGCGGTCGTAGGTTTTTATGAAATCCTAAGTGGCTTGCCGTTAAATGGTCATGAAAAGCTTGCAAAATTTTGCAGTCGAAGTGAGCGAGGGACGACTGGGACCCATCGGTGACCGGTAGGGTGGTAAACTTGCCACAATAATGAGCCATCATGAAGTTTAAACCGTGCCAGTTGTCGTCTTAAGCGGCTGTTGGGAGGACGGGATAAGCCAGTAAGCCGGTCGATAATTGTGCGGCAGTATGTATCTGCACGTTGGAGGGAGGCGAGGTCTTCTGAGGACAGAATGTCGACCGAGGTCACGAACCGTACCGGGGCCATGGTTGTGGTCGGTTGGCTGGGCGGTGCCGAACGGAGGGAAGGTGAGACAGGGGCATTTGGCGACAGCGGGCAACGAGACAAAGCGTCAGCATCTTGATTTAGCCTGCCAGACCTATATGTGACAGTGTAGTCGTACTCCTGCAAACGCAGAACCCAACGGCCGAGGCGTCCGCACAAATTCTTCAGGCAGGACAACCAACACAGAGCGTGGTGGTCAGCCACTATTGTGAATTGGCGGCCATATAAATAGGGGCGAAACTTTTGTATGGACCATACGATGGCGAGGCATTCTTGTTCGGTGATAGTATAGTTTCGCTCAGCAGGAGAAAGAGTACGACTCGCGTAGGCCACGACTTGCTCTTCAGACGAGTGGTTCCGCTGCAGCAGGACAGCGCCTATTCCATGCCCATTTGCGTCAGTGTGGAGGATAGTAGAGGTTGTGGGATCAAAGTGACGAAGCACTTGTCCTGATGTGAGGCATCGCTTGAGGGTCTGAAAGGCGGCTTCACATTCATCCGTCCAGGTATAGGGTATGGTCGTGGTCAGGAGTTTATGAAGAGGAGCTGCGATAGGCGCGAAGCCACGGACAAAACGGCGGAAGTACGACGCTAATCCGAGAAAGCTGCGAAGGTCTCGAGGTGTGGTTGGCGTTGGGAAAGGCACTACAGCAGCGACCTTGTCCGGATCTGGCTCAATGCCGTGCTTGCTGACCACGTGACCTAATGCTGCGGCTCGCAAATCGTAATTTCTTAGTATTGAGCTGGAGACCGGCCTTGGCTAGACACGTGAGAACGTCGTCTAAACGTTCTAGGTGCTGGGAGAAGCTGGACGAAAAGATGACAATGTCGTCCAGGTAACATAGGCAGGTTTTCCATTTGAGGCCGCGTAGTACGGTGTCGATCATTCGTTCAAATGTGGCAGGCGCATTGCACAGACCAAAAGGCATTACGTTGAATTCGAAGAGGCCATCAGGTGTTGCAAACGCCGTCTTCTCTTTGTCGGGTTCATGCATCGGGATCTGCCAATATCCAGAATGCAAGTCAAGGCTCGAAAAGTATTCAGCACCTTGTAAGGTATCCAAAGCATCGTCAATACGGGGCATAGGATATACGTCCTTACGGGTAATTTTGTTTAGTGCCCTATAATCGACGCAAAAGCGTACCGAACCGTCTTTTTTTTAACTAGGACAACAGGAGACGGCCAAGGGCTTGCTGAAGGCCTTATAACGTTCCGTGCGAGCATGTCGTTGACTTGGTCTTCTATAACTTTCCGTTCAGCAGACGATACACGGTAAGGGCGGCGACGAATGACGCGGGATCCGTCGGTTTCGATGTGTGAAGCGGCCACAGTTGTTTTACCCAAGCCATCCGAACACACGTCAAAGCAAGGTTGGTGTTTCCTTAAGATGGTCAGCAAGGCTTCAGTCTGAGTTGGGCCCAAATCTGAACTCACAGTGGCCCTGAGAGCACTGGGTGAACAGTCCGTGGGCGTACACTCGGCGAAGGAGGAAACAGGCGAAGCAGTGACGACACATACTGGTGGTGCGTCGATAAGCATGGCAACAGTGGACCCCTCCGGCAGCAGAAGTGGCTCTGACATCGTGTTGTAGGCGGTCAGACTGGTGCAGCCGCGTGAGAAACGCACTAGACAAGAAGCGATGGCGATTCCCCGAAAAATGCAGCGCTGAGAAGGGGAAACCACTGCGTCGCCGTCGATATTTTCGCTAGATCAATGGTGAGAATGCGGGCTTGGCCGGGTGGAAGAACAAAATCTGCCGCTGTGACAAGGTGGGGCGGCGAGGAAGCGGCAGCGTCACGGAGCTCGGTGTCCGTAATATGTATAAGTGGTTGTCCGCAAGAAATGACAGCAGATGCAGCTGACAAGAAATCCCAGCGTAAGATGATCGGATGAGCGCACCACGGAAGCACAGCAAACTGTATATGATGGCGAATTCCGTCAATGAGGACACGAGCAGTACACTGTCCGGTAGGGCAAATCAGACTGTCATTGGCGCCACATAAGACCGGACCAACATACGGAGTTCGCACTTTTCGTAGACGGTAGCATAATGAGCGATGAATAACAGAAATGGCGGCGCCAGTGTCAATAACATCGTCGACGGAAACACCTTCCACACAAACAGCGAGTAAATTAGCAGGGCGAGCAGGAGGATTTGGGACAGTTCGCAAACAAGCAGTTTCTCCTCCAAAAACTGCAGCGTCTAGTTTTCCGGATGATTGTCGAAAGAAGTGGAGGCAGCACGCAGGGGCTATGAAGTACGGCGGAACGGAGACGGTGAACGACGACGGGGTGAGCGAGAAGACCGGGACATGTTTTGGGACAACGGAGGTGAGGGCGAGCGACGTGACGAGGATATATAGGGTCCTGGAACGTAGGCGTCCGATCTGGTCACATAGTCCCTCTCATAGGCGGAATAGCCACGTCGTTCATCATGCTGGCGCCGGCGGCAGAAACGAGAGATGTGACCACGTATGCCACAGTAGAAACATACTGGGCGGGAAGGGTGCCAGGTAGAGTCGTATGGTTACATGGGGGCCTTCGCTGCCATCGAGGCCAGGTGGTTGCAGACAACGGTGGCAGGTGCAGATGGAACTGGGACCGCACGCCGCGAAGCAATCTCGGCGTAAGTAGGTGCACAAACAGGCGCAGGGGACCGGGCATGTGTGACACTTGGCATGGATGCCAGTTCCTCTTTGATAATCTCGCGCAAATTGGGCGGAGGAGCGCGCAGAGACGCAATGGCGGTGTTGGCTGGGCCATGGCCGTGAAGCTCCTCTCACACAATGATGCGGATGAGCGCTCGCAACTCGTCGTTGTCGGCAAGGTGAGCGTCGCAACAGGCGCGTGGAAGACGAAAGGCGCAGATCGTGGCAAGGCGTTGGCATGTCGAGATGATCTCAGTAACCGAAGTGGGGCTCTGGACTACAAGAGCGTTAAAGGCAACGGAGTTGATGCCCTTCAGGATATGGCGTATACGTTCCCCTTCGGGCATGTCACTCTGAGCGCGACGGCACAGAGCCAGAACGTCTTCAATGTAAGAGGTATAGGACTCCTCGGCTCCCTGGATGCGGGTAGTGAGCTTCTTTTTCGCTACTTGCAGATGTGCCAAATATCTGTCGCAGCTGCGCAGTAAATGCTGGTCAATCAGGGAAGTCACGCTCATGGTTGAAAAACCAAGTTCGGGCGACCTGCCTGAGGTAGAAGGCAACGTTGCGGAGCTTGTTTGACTCGTCCCAATAGTTGCAAGCGCTCACCCTGTCGTACTGGTCAAGCCAGTCTTCCACGTCTTCGCCGGGAAGGCCAGAAAAAACCTGAGGGTCGCGTTGCGGTGCGGTGACGGACCAAATAGGCCCAGCAGGCGGAGCTGAGGTGGTAGCAGCCATGGATGCGGTGGTTTGTGCCATGCCTGGTGTTGGCGAGCACAACCGTCGACCAGAGCGGAGCTCCAGGGGTGACCGGTGGACGGGGATATCAACGCACGCTCCACCACTTGTGAGACGACGCCCGGGACAAAGGTAGAGCTCTTATATTGACACACAGCACGAGACAGCCCACGAACACCAACCCGACAAAATGATGATGATTATGAAGATGGGTATATACACATGAAGACGATGATGAACTGCACAGTCAGCGCTCACAATATATATAAACGATAAGAAAGGAAACCAAGGAACCCGATGTTATTCAAATAAGAAACCACCAACAATGACAACAATGACAGCATAGCAAATTTACCTGCAGTTGTTAACTGAAGTATGCTGGGTAGATGGGTAGGTGTGCCGACCGAGCGTAGTCCCCCACTTCTCCGCATCATGACGCAGAATTGGCGCTGCGGATAGTATAACCGTTCAGCTGCGCGCAACGTTGGCTGCGCTGTGTAGACGAGCAGTGTGTTTGATAGTATCGCTGCCTCTGATTTTAGCTTTGATGTACGCGTTGTAATACCGTTCTGAGAAATGTAGGCAAAGCCAGAATCGGGGATTTGTTACTTCATTCTGGGGTTTTACGTGCCAAAACCTGTTCTCATTATCAGGCATGCCGTAGTGGAGGGCTCCTGATTAATTTTGACCACCTGGGGTTCCTTAACGTGCACTACAACGCAAGCACATGGGTGTTTTTGCATTTCGCCTCCCTCGAAATGCGGCCGCTGCAGCCGGGATTCGATCTCGCTACCTCGTGCTCAGCCGGGCTGCGCCTTAGTTGGCTGAGCCACCCCGGCAGGTTGAGGGATTTGTTATACTCGTCTAGTCAGAAAACACGAAATGCTGAAGTCAATTTTTTAGCTTGGCGATTCGTCACATTTATTGGTATAAACGCAGCGCTCCAGCCCATTGCATTAATATGTAGACGCATTTTTTCCATGCAGAAAAACAATACTGCAATGGTTTTATATAGTATATGAAAACGTGGTTACGCGATATTTAGCGAGTTATAATCTTTAAGTTTTATGAAACCCAGCCATTTGTTTTAATGCTGCCTTAGTTACGCTATTTAATTTGTTACGATAAGAATTGTGTTGGTAGGTGCATAGGGTTTACTATTTGGTTGCAGTTAAATAATGCAATGCGTCATGGACTAGATTAATGAATATACTTAAAATACAAAAAACTCGTAACTTGAATCAGCAGGCACACCAACATAAAGAGCCTAGCCGCAACGTTGGTCTACCACATCATCCTACTGTTCACAGCACACGCCTCAGCTTCTGGTGCTTCTTCTCCCTGTTGTTTTCGCGCTCCATGGCCTTGTCCTTGACGAAAAGTAGAGGCCTGTAATTGAATAGAGCTTCACAACATCGTTGGCGAGCTCTTCCTTGTGCCGCTCACAGCCGATCAAGTTCGGAGGATTCATCTGCAGAAAGCATGTAATGTCGGCGATACTGTTCTTTCGTAACTCATTTAAACAGCAGCAGAGCGTGATGGGTGCGTGATGGGTGCCCTCATAATCAAATCTTTGCTTCTAGCGATGCTACCAGTTTGTTTAGTGCTGCAGCAAGGAGCAACAGCCCTGACCTACTTATGTGCAACGTAAGTGACGACTCGGGAGGAGGAGCTGAATCTGTTGAATTCAATATTGTCCCTGAGCAATGGAAGCACTTCGTTCTTTGCAGGAACTTCCTTGCTACATAGCCTGCTATATAGAATATCAGCCTAGAGTCACTTTTACCTGTAGCAGCGCAGCAGCGCTCGATGTCACAGGCACTGAGCACCTCATGTGCGGCTTTCAAATTTCCAACGTCAACGAACTCATCGACGTACGTTTTTCGGTCTACCGCTTGATCATTAACGTTAATTATGGGGTTTTACGTGCCAAAACCAGTTCTGATTATGAGGCACGCCGTAGTGGGGGACTCCGGAAATTTAGACCACCTGGAGTTCTTTAACGTGCACCTAAATCTAAGTACACGGGTGTTTTCGCATTTCGCCCCCATCGAAATGCGGCCGTCGTGGCCGGGATACTGATCATTAACGTCGCCGATACTGAGCAAGCTACTGAGCAGCCCAGGGCGAACATTGCCCCTGTCAGCAGACCTTGCCAGATTCGTAAATTTCAATGTGTTGATAGATATTAAAAACTGTACAGGCGTGGGATGGTCATTTGCTGTCCGAAATTTGCCTCAGAACGGCGAACAATAGTTCCAGAGTTTCTTGGCTCATTCTTGAAGTCATCAGGTACCTGAAGCGCAGTTTGGATGTCACATACTCCAAGAAACTGAGTATGCTGAACCCGAAGACCTTCAGCCGTGCCCTTGCGCTGATAAAGCTATTTTTATCACATGTGCGCACCCACTCGTCTAAGTAGTCGAGGAACTCAGATACTCGCTGTGCATTGCCACCAGCTGCACTGCTGTGCATTTCCTGCAGCAGCAGCGCAGCTGCTGGAAACCGTGATGTCATTATCGAAATTAGCTCCTGGATGAAAACATCTGTTGCGGTGGCTGGGCCGTGCCTTTGCTGAATTTCTTCACGATACATGAAGAGGCCGCTTCGAACCTCGTCAGAAAAAAGACGAAATGCGTAGTTAACCGGCTGTCCGCATCCTCAGCACGGCTTGCGGTCAATCACCTTTTGTGATTGCAGCTCGAAAGAATTGTTCGTTTTCCTTTTTTGGGGGCATCACTTTAGAGAGGTAGGCGGGAGCTTGCAGAATTGATGGCACTGCATCGTTGGTAAGCCATGGACGCTCGCTTAGAATCAGAACAATCTCTCCGTTGATTACATGGCTGAAATCGTGCGGAACGAATTGTTCTTGGAAGTGTCGCTCGCACACAACTGATGTCGGCCGCAGTTGCTTGTCTGCCCTATGAAGGGCCCATTTCCATTACCTTAAAAAGGCCAGCGTGTTTTTCGACGGAAAACAAGACTATTTTAGGCCTCTTTCTCGAAAATATAGAACCCGACTTGCAGTTCGAAGTGAAGCAGTAAATGTCCTTGGTGGTCTTCTTTGGTGGGCCAATACCGCCGCTAATCTCGTCGATCATTTTTCCGACCTGGAACATGCCACATCTCTTTGGGACTTTTAAGCAGTAAGAGAGACCCGGAGCTTTTCACTTTTCAAACTGACACGAACAGACGACATACAGCTATTCCATTATGGGCTTTATTTTTTGCGCGCGTCTGCCACCTGTTGCACACAGCACGAGCTGCGGAACCGTTATACTGACGTACGATAAATCATACAGATTTATCATTTAATTCAGTTAAGAACTACAAGCAATTTCCCCTGTGCTGTCGTTGGTGTCATTGTTTGTTGGTTTCTTATGATATAAGAATTGGGCCCCTCGGTTTCTTTTCATCTCATTCATTAGATGGCGAGGGTCTCGAATCCGGCAGCTTTGAAGCCTTCAGGTAGCATGTGTGTGTTTATGGACCAGTTGTAGGCACCCAAAACGTTAACTTAGGCGTGAGGCCTGCGGCAGAAAGAATGTTTGAAATGTACTGTCAAGGCCGTGAGTGGTGGCGCTGGCTATCACTCTCAGGGTTAGTTCTAACTGATAAACATAAATGCCCAAGAAAGTGGATGATAAAACGGCGCCGCGGTAGCTCAGTTGGTAAAATCATGGCAGGCGTAATGCGAAAATGTGGGTTCGTATTTTATTTGCGGCCAGTTGTTTTAAGCAAGAAATGCTTTTAGCTCCCGTTGTCAGCGACCTCCAAGTGAATTTGAGCCAAAAGCTAGAGCCATTATCTGGGCATCGTTGCGAGAACAAAAGAGACCATCCGGACAACCAGTCAAAAGTTAAGAAAATGTGGTCCCTGACCCCCAACCCTTTGTACAAAACCGCATTACATACGCTAGTTAGTGTCCGAACAAGTTACAAAAAATATTGCTTCCGAATTCTCCCTAGTGGTTGTTCCCAATATCACTCAAGCTGTAACTTCTAGAACGCTGAAGTTTTGTGTCATTTCCAATAGCGACGTTCAACAGCCAGATACTAGGGCTCCACACACTTGATTGTCATCTTTTGGCGCGGAGACAGAGTTGCCTGTGCTCTTTTGAACGGCAGCGATCCGTGAGTTCCGTGGCGCTGGGTTGACGTCGGATTTAGAGATGGCATCATGCTGCGTGGTGCCTCTTTCATGCGCGTTTCTTCTTCTAGCTGGGCAGTGCGCTCTGTCTCCCTGGAGTCTTTGCTGCCTGTAGTGCCACTTTCAGCCGGTTTTCTTGCTCTAGCTGGGCAGCGTCCAAATGGACCAGTGTGCAGTATGGCGTGCTGCGGTGTGGTGTTGGTGGTGTGGTGGGGTGTGTCGTTACGAACATGCACTACACCCATCTCTCCCTCTATCTAGAGGGTACTGCTGCGAGCGTACTGTTTTTGTAGAGCACTTCCCTCCACGCCCTTGTGCCCACAAGTCTCAGCGAGGTGGTAGTGCTAATGGAGGCGACGCATCTTTTTCGTATTATTTTTTTCTAGAGTGTATTTTATGGTCATCGCTCTCATGACTCGTTATTGGCATTATTTTACTATTTCTATATTTAACGTGCCTTACAGCGACTATTTTAGGCCTCTATACAGCTTCAATACATTTGACACTTCTCATTCCCCGCATTATCGACTTCCTCAAACCATTTCTTGACGCTCTTTGGCCATTCTTGGCCCTTGCGCGAAAAACCCGCATACATCACTACACCCATTTTAATATTGTGGCTATAGTATCATCTCCAACCAATCTGCTTTAACGGTAGCTGTTTCATGCTTACATCTACTCTCGATTACAGGAGTGCCGGCAATTTTTTTTTTCGTTCTTTCTCTCAGAACCCTTAGTGCCGACATTTAGTGTGATGTCAATATTGATAGACTATCCATTCGTTCTTAGGCTGTTGAGATTCGTAAAAAGTTCTAAAGAATTGAGTGTTGTTCTTTTGGCACGCCAAATATAGCCGTCTTTCGTGATATAAGCAGCAATCCATAGCTAACTAAAGCAAGTTATTAACACAAAGAAAATACGGATTTCGTAGCGTGCAAGCAGCAACAAATTTATCTATAAGGGACACGGGGATAAATATAAGACAAACTGGTAATGGCCAGTTACATTAACATCAGTGATACTGAAGCGCATACTTTTTTATCTTTATCCGGTGACGGCAATTGACCGGCTCAGAAATGTTAAAGGCTATCGCTCAGGGCAAGACGCACCTTTCTGTATCAGAAAATTTTCGAACGTTACCGATGGTTCTATCAGTTGTCTGTGTTGACGCTGAGCCACGTGTAATCAAATTCTTTGCACCACGGGAATGCTGGTGCACATTAAATACCTTACGCAAGCACCAGAGATTACGCTGGAAGGTTCGGTGAGCCCTGCACAAATAGCCGACGCGTCTTATACGAAGATCATATTTCGACGATCGCCGCCTGTGGCATCGGCAATTGTGCTTTGAGTGTAACCTGCTTTTCTGGCAATGTTCACCTCCACAACGAGTTAGTTTCGTGATTCACAGTTTTTGCTAGTGCGTTGTTCACCGTCACTTCGACGTGACATTTGGTGGAAGTGCTTCATTGGGTAACAGAAACCATCGGCAAGCCCAAGCCGTGAAGACATCGTCATTGTCTCCACGACCACCGAGCTAGCCGGAGGCTGCAAGAATTGCCACCGAATTGACAGTACCAGTGTCTGCGATCGTCCTGCAACAACCCAGGAAGCCACCGACATTTCGTGGATAATCGGCAGAAGACTCCCAAGGCTGTCTGGATACAGACGAAAGGGTCGCGACGTTCAACAATTGGAACTCTCCGGAGAAGTGGCGCCATGTATACTTCTTGTTGGACGATGCCGCGAGGACGTGGTGTGAAAACCGAAAGTCGACCATAACGACATGGGCCCTGTTTCACAATGGCTTCTTGCATACCTTTACAAGCGTCGTGCACAAGGAAAGGGCAAAAGCTCTGCTAGAAGCCCGAGTTCCGCTGCGGAACGAAAACGTTGCATTTAAACGGAAGAGATGGCCCGCCTGTTCCGTCATGCCGACCCGAATATGTTTGAGGAGAAGAAAGTTCGCTTTCTCATGCGGGGAGTGAAGCAAGAGCTCTTAGCTGGATTAATTTGTAACCTACCTAATGCCGATATGGAATTCTCAAGGAAAGCAACGCCCATCGAGAAGACGCCAAAGATGCGCAGTAGGCAATTTAACCACCAAGTGTTTACGCCGAAGTACGAAGCCCGAACTCCGCGAAACCATCAGGGCCGTCGTACGCGAAGAACTGTGGATCGAGTGGGCCTTGATCACTGAGGCCACTGATGTCGGTGATCGAGTCGCCTCGATAGCCGGCATAGTGAAAGAAGAAATTGAGCGGTCACTGGGAGTTCCCGATGTGCAGCCCGAATCACCGCCGCCTCAGCCTTAAGCAAGGACCTACGCCGCCGTCGCCCGCCGTAAGCTTCCTTTCCCGCGCAGGCGCCCGGGCCCGGGAATGCCACAGTTCGGTCGCCATCAACCGCCTCCAGCCCGTCCGCCTGTCAGCCCGCTTAGCGCCCCGAGGAAAACAGACGCGTGGCGCGCTCCCGACCACTACCCGCTTTTCTATCACTGCGGAGAAGCGGGCCACGTCTACCGCCGATGCCCATACAGGAAGATGGGAGTACGGAGTTTCGCCGTCAATGCGCCGCGTCCACAGCTTCGTGAGCGACCACCTCACATTGCCGACTACATCTCCGCAACGCAATGGTGACCCGAAGTCTTTTCTATTCGCCTTCGCCAGGGCGCTACCTGTCGCCGCAGGGCTAACCGTACACAGGACCAGCCCGCGGCTGTTACGTAAGCCCACATCCGGAAAACCAAAAGCAGCGACCGACGGAGGGGCGGTTGCTGGTCGTCGAAATGCCGAAGATCCTCCGCCGCCGACGACTACGTTGCAAGAACCACTTCGACGATGACGCAACGAAACGCCGCCATCCAGACAACGCATCAAAGCCAAGCAGACGCCACCTCAAGAAAGCCCGACGATGCAACGTCACAGCACCGGTACAACACTACGAAGCCGTGATCCGACACCATGGCCTGATCGCAACGCAAGGTAAACAACCACAGGCCTGCAGGTGCTTCTCGACGGCCACGAAGTCACCGCTCTAGTGGACACAGGAGCCGATTACTCCGTCAGTAATAGATCGTTCGCCGCCTAATTGAAGAAAGTCAAGGCTCTTTGGGAGAGCCCTCAAATCCGGACATCGTAACACCGACTGGAATTTGCACCGCAAGAGGTACAGTTATAATTACATTCACCCTGCGACGCTTGTTATGTTGCAGCAATGCTCACGGGACGTTAGACTAGGTATGGACTTCCTGAACCAACACGGCACGATCACAGACCTGAAGGACAAGTCGATAACTCTATTCGAAGACCAAGGAATAACACCGGGGAGTTCTCTGAACCACCATGTCTAGAGTGTGCTCACAGATGAAGTCAGCGTCCCGCCTCCCTCCACTATGATTCTTTCCGTGGGCGCCGAAACACGTTCGGATGTAGAAGTTGTCTTGCAGGGTGACCAACATCTACTGCTCGACTGTAAAATTTGCCTCGCAAGAGGAATCGCTCCACTGCATGGAGAAAGTGCTAAAGTTATGTTGACAAATTTCAGCCAAGAAATTAAACACCTCAAAAGGGCACATAGATTGCCTGCACGAAAGACGTTAAAGCAGTCAACGATACGTTGGTCCTCCAGGATTCCGAGAAACCTGAGGATTCCAAGGATTCCGAGAGACTGTGCTACTGAACCATCCTTTGATAATAATCCCACTCTTCCCAGGCATAAACAAGCACAGTTTAAAGGTCTCCTCAAACAGTGCTAGGAGTGCTTCTCGTCGCCATCAAGGATTCGAGTTGCTACCAGTTGCTACGCATCGCATAATAATCAAAGAATGCACTAGAGCCCTCTGGCAGAATCTTTATCGAGTTTAGACGCGAGAAAGTGAAGCTCTAAAATAACAAGTCGACGAATTGCTGTGCGACGGCATCATCCAGCCATCACAAAGTACGTGGCCGCTCCTGTTGTTTTTGTGAAAAAGAAGGATGGAACTCTGCGTTTTTGCGTCGGTTATCGCACCCTCCACAAAGTTACGAAGAAGGACGCCTACCCCCTCCTACGAATAGATGACGCACTGGACCACCTCAGCAATGCAATTTACATTTCGTGGATGGAGCTCAAGTCAGACTACTGTCAAATCGAAGTCAGCTAGAGGGATCGAGAGAAGACCGCCTTTATTGCGTCGGACGGCCTCTGAATTCAAGGCCATGCCATTTGGTCTCTGTTCGGCACCGGCAACTTTCCAGCATGCAGTGGACATGGTATTGGCCGGCTTGAAAACGTAGATATGCTTAGTCTACCTTGTTGACGTTGTCGTCTTTGCCTCAAACTTCGAAGATCACGTTAAGGGCCTTGCGGCAGTACTAAAGGCCATCAAGTCATCTGGGCTGACCACGAAGCCGGAGAAATGCCGCTTCGCTTACGAAGAACTTCTGTTCCTGGGCCACTTCATCAGCAAGGCAGGAGTCCTTCCTCATCTACAGAAAACAGTTGCAATTGCATGTTTTCCACAGACCGTCCACCAGAAGGCAGTGTGCAGGTTTCTTGGTGAGTGTGCCTCCCACAGGTGCTTTGTCAAGAACTTCTCTCACTTCGCCGCACCTCTCCCTATTCTCGCGAAATATGACGTCGAACTTAAGTAGGAAACATCGCAAGTCGACGCATTTCAGGAATTCAAACGACGCCTGCAGTCAACATTAGTACACGCCCACTTCGACGAAGATGACGATAGCGAAATCCATACTGACGCAAGCAGCGTAGGCCTCCGTGCCGTCCAACTCCACAGGAAACACGGACTTGAAAGGGTCATATATTAAGCTAGCCGGTTGCATTCGAAAGTGTAATCAAATTATTGAACGACGGAAAAGGAATGCCTTGCCATAATTTGGGCTACCGCGAAATTTCGCGGCAGCCCAAATTAGGGCAAGCCATTCTTTTTCGTCGAGAAGTGTCAGAACGTATTGTGATAAAAAAATATTGCAATAGATTCAAAATGCCGGCAGATGCCACGCCCAGTGGGAATTGATGTTATGCGAAGCAGTGTGCGGGGAGCCTAACAACTTAACGAAACTACCATGAGAGCACCAAGACGTAGGAAGCTGTTTCATGACCTACATGACACGCATGTCATGATATTCATATCATGACCTTTCCTTACTGTTCGTCATACACTCTTGTCATACTATGACAATTTTGGTACATACCACGTTAATGAA